>NC_026005.2:427500-667500 GCF_000442705.2 Elaeis guineensis
GTGGACCGATGATTCGACGGTCTAGATTTGCAGACAGTTTGCCTTAGAAAGCTGATCATTGACACGTGTCAACAGAAAACAATTCGACGAAATTAGCCTCGACCTCGGACTAATACTCTCTCCGACCGACCTAATACAAGTTCGGACTCGAGAGTGGGGAGAATCTGTTGTGGATCTGTACCTCAACCTCGGCTAGAAGGATTCTCGGCTCGGGCCGAGCTATGGTAGGTGACGCTTGTCAGATCACGTGCGTATGGCAGACATGAAGGTTGCCGAACACACCCCATTAGCAGCGGTTCCCATTCCTTGGTTCGTACCCAGTTCACCTCGGCCTTGGACGAGCTATTCTAGCTTGTCTACGGTCGAGCTATGTTTTCCTTCAACCAAGTCCACCTCTTCTAAATTGAGAAAGTCCAGATAGAGAAGAATTCCTCCACGATCGAGTCTCTTGCAAAAGGAAATAACTTCTCCGAATCAATCTACATGCCAAATTCGAAAAGCTATCACGACTCCAAGACGTATACGACTTCAATTCCTCCCCTATAAACAAAGGGGTACTGAGATCCTCAAAGTAAGCTCTCAACTCCCTACTCTCTTCTTCTCATTATTCTCCATCTCCTGACTTGAGCATCGGAGGGTTTTCATCAGAGAACACCTTGGTGAGGACTTTTTACAGGTATTCGGATGGAGCTCCAGCAGCAGTTTCACCTCGGCCATCTCTACCTCGGCGGTTCGACCTCAGGTAAGGAGATTAGGAGCAACAAATACCTATTAAAATAATGATTCCAATATGTTGGTTAAAATTTGGGAACCAAACATAGCCTAAGTGTTTAGTAAGAAGACTACCACATTTCTTTAGCCTAAAGATGGCAATTTGTTTCCACGAAAAGGTATGGCATAGGAAAAAAAGGAGACTTTTAGGGATATTATTGTGCTCTGGAAGAGTTAAAAGTGGACATTGAAGGTTGAGGATCGCATTTCAGGTTGATCAAACTTGGCACATTGGAATTTAAAAATTTTTCTTGATTCGATACCTTAAACATAGATAAAAAAGATAGATCATTAGTCAAATTCAACATGTATTAAAATTAATTGGAATAATACTCATCACCTTGCGCGGATAGATGATCTCCGCGATCGATGATCTGTGGTAAGTCGAGGTCCACTGTTGAGCCGCGCACGCGTCCGACTTTCATAGGTATCCATTCGGACCTCCATCTAAGATGCTTTCTCCAGATCTGATCCATCTTCTCCAAGGAGGATCTGGGGCTCTCGATCAACAACGATCAGACCTCCGAGGCTGACGGATCGACACTCGCCGCAGCCTTCTTCTTTCTTCGATCGGATGGCGCCTGAACACTTTCAAGCATGCACGAGGATCAGCCCAACACCTTTAGGCGTGGAGGATGAGAGTAGCCTACTCTAGGTGTGAGAGATGGGAAGAGAAAGTGGAAAGGATCAGCCTAACAGCTTAGGCGTGAGGAAAGGATGGGATTCAGTGGAGAAGAGGGAGTAGTAGGGTTTCGAGACTGAGGTCTTTCTTCAAGGTGCTGAACCCTTTTGCAAAGGGGTTTTTATAAAGCCTAAACCCTAACCAACTTGGGACGACACCTAATTAAAATCTAATTTCAAATGGGGAGTCCCACCCTATCTCCCTCTTATCTAAACCATAAAGGGTGTCGGCCCTTATTTCTTCACGCAGAAAAATAAGGGCAAAAGTCCTTCCTTTTCTCTGATGTTCCTTCTCACATTTCTTCGTGTAACAACTTACACGAAAAAACTAAGAGGGGTGGAAGGATAAGTCCCGTTCAAGTTTGAATTTGATCTCATCAAAACAACTTAATTCAAATTTGAACCTTTCAAATTCGAAAGGATAACTCCCTAACCACTTCATTTAAACTTGAACTCTTCAAAATTTAAATGGAGTAACCACTCATCCTCATCCATATGGGGCGCACGCCCCCTGGATCTCATCCAGAAGGGGCATGCGTTCCTTCTTAACAAGAATAAATGGAGAAAAGGGAGAGGGCGACAACATATTGTCGCCCCTCCTTATCCCATTTCATGTGCCCATCCGACTTTCAAATGGGTGCAGGTCCTTTAAAATTTGAATCAAATTCAAATTAGATCGAAGAAGATTAAATGGAACCAACTCTTGGTGCCAAAATAAGAGCCCAATTAAATTAGGTTAAGCCCTATCCAACAGGAAAATCCAATCCGGAGAAATCTGGGTCAAATCATGTGCTAGCATGAATACCTTAGACCCAATTGGCCCAATTGAGTCCAATAAAACAATTCTAGATCAAAGTTCTTTGTTGTGTGACTCTATAGGTGCAATTCTGTATGGTAATGGGACATTATGATCTCCATCAGCAACGTCATCGAAACTCTTTTCGATGGATTGGAATTCTTTTCAATTCAGTCAATTATCGATCATCAAATAATTCTAATTGATCCTATAATCCACCAGCGAAACCTAGCAGTATGTAGTAGCAATCCATCAGAACTGAATAAGAATCTCTAAGTGTAGTTACCGTGTGATTCAGTTCTTCTATCGTGAGTTCCGATAGAATCGAGATCAAAATAAACTTGTCAAACCTCATATCTGTCATATGTCAGAATTGATCGATTCGAGTCCGACGTAAAATTCAATAGAAACTCTTTTTCTATCTTTTACATTACCATGGCCATAAGCTTAAGGACTCAATCTCATGATCTACATAGGACTACTCTATCGAGATCAATAGATCCCATCTTGGTGCAATCTAATTCCTATAATGAACATACTGCAGCCAACATATATCTCATGGCTCCGTATGGCTAGAAGATTGAGTAATGGTGTAGTCAAACCACAGCACCCTCAAGGTGAACTATCAATGCACCTAAGGTTAGAGAATTAGACACACAACCGCAGCTATGAATAAGTCACTAACGAGAAGGTAGATATTCTTATGACTGTTCGAGATTGGTCATGCTCAGTATCCTTGTTCTTAACAAATATTTATACTTTCGCTCCGGTGTCTCCACACCATAGATTCAAGACTCATCTATCCGAAATAAGCGATCATACATCAATTTTTTGGATCGATCATCATCCCCATGATGATCCTACGATCAGAAGCCATTTATGAGTTAACTAAGATTAGCACATGCTCAAATTTTCAACTCTTGAGATATATGTAATTTACCCATTAATCTAATGGACAATTCACAGATACTTTAAACATAATATGAATGAAAATAACCTAATATTTATTAATATTCAAAGTCAAATTACAAATTATGTCCTAAAAGTGTATTACAAGTGTTAGCCAATTTGACATCTAGGGCATACATCCCAAACTTTTATTTGACCTAAATTCAATTGGCTACAAATCAAAATCTCATCTTCTCAAGATGGACTTCAGTCTTTTGCTGGCTCAATTACTTTGTTAGTGGCTCAGTCATGTTGTCCACAGTGTCGACTCTCTTCATCTTGACGTATCCTTTCTCGAGGCAATCGCGGATGAGGTGGAACCTCCACTCGATGTGCTTGGATTTTTGGTGAGATATCGATTCTTTCATAGCGCCGTTGTCGCAGTAGAGGGACGGCATCAGATGGCATCATCCTAGCTTTGTAACAAACTTCTTGAACCAGAACGCCTCCTTCACAGCCTTCAATGCGGCGATGTATTCTGCTTCCATAGTGGAGTCTGTAATCAGTCTGCTTGGAACTCTTCTAGCTGATAGCACCACCATTGCACAAGAAAATACTTTCTGATGTCGACTTTTGATCATCGATATCAAACATAAAGTCTGAATCAATATACCCTTGCACCTTCAATTCTTTATTTTCAAAGATCAGAAACAAATCCTTAGTCCTTCTCAGGTACTTAAGGATACATTTCATAGAAGTCCAGTGCTCTTCGTCTAGATTCGACTGATATTTGATTGTGACACTCATAGCATGGGCGATATCAGGTCGTGTACAAAACATGGCATACATGAGGCTCTCTATAGCCGAAGCATAAGGGATCTTGCTCATGCATTCAATCTTTTTCGTTGTGTTGGGGCATGTTTTCTTGGAGAGATGAATGCCATGTCTGAAGGGTACCGACCCCTCTTGGAGTTCTTCATGCTGAACTTTTTCAGCATTTTCTTAATGTACATCTTCTGTGACAATTCTAGCATCCTCCTAGATCTTTCTCTATAGATCTTGATCTCCAAAATGGATGTCTCATCTAGGTCTTTTATAGAAAACTCTTTAGACAATCAAATCTTGACCGAGATCAACATGAGAACATCATTCTCAATTAGGAGGATGTCGTCTGCGTACAATACGAAGAACGTAATAGTGCTTCGATTGATCTTCTTGAAAACATGGCTCCTCGTTCTTGATGAAATCAAACGATTTGATTATATCATTGAACCGAGCATTCCAACTTCGAGACGCTTGCTTTAGTCCATAAATAGATCTTTATAGTTTGCAAACTTTGTGATCACCATCATCGGAAGTGAAATCAAACGACTGTTCTATATAGATATCTTCCTCAAGATATCCATTCAGAAAAGTCGTTTTCACATTCATTTACCATATTTCTTAGTCGAAATACGCTGCAATAGCAAGTAATGTGCGGATGGACTTAAGCATGGCTACGGATGAGAAGATATTCTGATAGTCAATGCCTTCATGCTGACTATATCCTTTTACTATGAGCCTAATCTTAAAGGTCTCTATCTTTCCATTTGTACCTATCTTTCTTTTGAAGATTCATTTACACCCAATAGATACAATATCTATTGGTTTGAGTGCATCGAGTCAATTTCTGACTTCATTATCTCTAACCATTTCTCGGAGTCAATATCTGATATCGCCTCGTTGTAGGTCTTGGGGTCATCTCCATGTATCCTATTTTCTATGAAGAACATTTTCTTTACATCTTTTGAAAAAATACCTAAGTACCTCTCAGGAGGACGAAAAATCTTACTAGACTTACGAGGTGGAGGAAGTGTGTAGATCGGCTCAGACTGAATAGGTTCCTCAAGTTCCAAGGCTCATTGCTCTTCAGAGACTTTCTCCTCAAGCTTAATCTATCTTTCTATGCCTTCATTTTGAATAAACTATTTTTCAAGAAAGATTGCATGTCGACTCACAATCACATTATGGTCTTCCGAAAGATAGAAATAATATCCCAATGACTCTTAGGGATGTCCAATAAAACAGGTTCTAAGCGATCTGATTTCTAACTTGTCCGCCTGTTATTGTTTGACATGGATCGGACAATCCTAAATTTTGAGATGATTTAGACTTGGCTTCTTACCATGTCATATCTCATATGGTATAGTAGGAACAGTTTTAGATGGAATTCTATTCAATACATATATGGCAGTCAAAATATAATGTCCCAAAAAAAAATCAGGAAGGTTTGTAAAGCTCATCATGGAACAAACCATATCTAATAAGGTCTGATTTTTTCATTCTGAAATCTCGTTGAGTTGAGGCATTTCAAGCGGAGTCCACTGTGAGATAATTTTATATTGCTTGAGATAATCTAGAAATTCTCTATCAAGGTACTCACCTTGATCTAATCGAAGAGCCTTAACGGGCTTTCCGATTTGTTTTTTCACTTTATGTCTGAATTTTTAAAATTTTTCAAAGATCTCAGACTTGTGACGCATCAGTTACACATACCCATACCATGAAAAATCATCGGTAAAGTTAATAAAGTAGACAAAATCTCTTTTGGTCGATATATCAAATGGGTCGCAAACATCAAAATGCACTAGAGCAAGTAACTCTGTGGTCCTTTCCCCATATCCCATAAAGGGCAGATTGGTCATTTTGCCTTGAAGGCATGATTCACAGATCGGATATGACTCGGAAGTCAACGGACTCAGTCTGATTTTCTCCATTCTGTTAATCCTGTCTTCTGCAATGTGGTCTAGCCTTAGGTGCCACAAGTACTTTTCATTTATATTATCTTTAGGACGTTTGGAACATATTGCATTCACATTTTGCTCGACACAATGAACAGAAACATCAATATGTAATTGAAAAAGATCATTGATAAGAAAATCATTTTTAATTTTATTATTTCTCAAATAAATAATACAATGATCCTTAAAGAAAAACTAATTACAGTCTTCCTGCGTTAGACAAGATACAGATATTAGATTTCTACTTATAGCAGGTACAAAATAATAGTTTCTCAAAATCAAAATATTCTCCGATGGTAATCGTAGAGGGTAGGTTTCTACAGCCACAGCAGCAATCTTTGCTCCATTTCTGATGCGTAGGATCATTTTTTCGTTCCTCAGCCTTTGCTATTTTCAAGATCCTGCAAAGAAGTGCACAAATGAGCATTAGATTCTGAGTCAACCACCTAACTGGATGCAGAAGAAACTGTCAGGTTTGTTTCTATGACGAGCATACCTCCAGAAGGTCCATCTTCCTTCTTCCTCAGTGTTGCCAGATAAGCAGGACAATTCCACTTCTAGTGGCCGTCAGTGTTATAGTGGAAATACTCTCTTTTCGACGGTCTTCTTCTTCGGAGTTTTCTTCTTCTTCTTGCTCTCTATCTTCTGTTTCTTCGCAGATTATTTCTTCTTTCCAGTAGACTTTCTCTTGGAAGAAGTCCACTCCACAAAAAGCATAGAGCTCCTTGAACTCTTCAAGATTTTCTTTGTTGTAACCAGCATACTGACCAACTCGTAGATGGTGCATTGGATCTTATTCATATGGAAGTTTACAATAAATTGTCCATATGAATCAGTCAAGGACTGCAGAATCAGATCAACCTGCAAGTCCTTATTTATGGACATGCCGAGCTTCTCAAGCTCCTCAAGATCTTTGATTATTGTCAAACAATGATCGTGGATCGATTGTCCATCATGTATCTTCGCTTTGAAGAGTCGCTTGGATATTTTGTAGCGAGCTGCACGGCTCTGCTCACCATACAACTCTTGTAGGTAAGTTAGCATCTGTCTGGCAGTAGTCATGTCCTCGTGTTGGCGTTGTAATTCGTTAGACATTGATGCCAACATATAGCACCTAATTTTGTTGTCATCATCTAACTACTCATGAGATGCTTTCTGATTAACGGTCAGACAGGCTGGTAGAGAGGGAAGGTCCTGGTCAAGGACATAAGCCAATTTTTGAGAACTCAAAATAATTTTCAAATTTCGGAGCCAATCCTTGAAATTCAGTTCGGTCAACCTATTGGTTTCTAAGATTCTGGCTAGGAGATTGGAAGTAAACATGGTTTCTGCAGAGAGTCAAAGTTTTCAGTTAGATTTTGTAATTGACTTAACCAATTTATTTTAAGAATTTCATTTGTAAAACAAATTAGGGCTTCCACTATTTTTTCGGTTCCCCACACTCCCTTGGAAGAGAAGCGAAGATCTCCACGATTAAGAGTCTTAAGTGGGTGCTGCGGTCTCACCAATTGACTCACCACCTCATCTAATAGTTATTGGTGTTAAGTCAATTGATAAGTGGACAACTCTTGTCCAGTGTTTTTCCAAACATGTTGCAGCCAACTTCGGTCTCTAATTCATGAGCTTCACCGTGTTCGGAATATTGGCCCACTCTTTAGTTAAGTCAGACCCATCGTTTGCGCGAAATGGATCCGTCATTGGGACTCTCATCGTATCCGAAATATTGAGCTCAATCCCATCTCCAATCCGCAGCTTCTCATGCCTAATAGTCATGATTGCGTCTTTCCGATGTAACTGAACCACTGTATCCAGTTGAGAACAATCAACCTCGAGAAGGGCCCGCATAACTACAATGGTGGAAGACCGCTAGATTTATTATTTTATTAGGGAGATTTAGTTCAGATCTCATCCTTAATTAGTCATAATGGTTATGACTAATCTAGTGAAATGGGCTAGCTCGAGTTTAACAAGTTGACCTAATATAGAAATTAATCTCCCAAAATAACCTGATAAGTTAAGATAAATGGGGGTCCTCCCGTTGCTTTTCTTAGACACCAACGAATTGGTCAGATCAGATAATGAAACTAATTAAAGAACCATCATCTATGTACTTACCTTAGACACCAAATTGATTGATTAGAGCCGATCAGGTTAACCTATTGATCCGAGCTCGAATCATTCAGTCAAATTAGATCTTAAATTGATCGACAACATATGGCTGTTAATCGACTGACCAAACTTACAACTATTGGATTGGTCAGAAGCACATTTGACCCAAACCTAATCAACTCTTGAGTCGGTTTGATCAACCGCTTCCACTAGATCTAATTGAGCTGCCCATACTCTTGACCCATGATTTATGAAATTATATCTGATCTGAATTCCTAATTAGATCTTTTAATTTCATCTTTAATTCCTAATTAAATTCATGAGTCTAATTCAGATGTCAAAATAATTTTGAATCCAAATTAATTAAGTTTTGCATCTCATACAGAAATTCAAAAATTTTTGCCCACTCTCGAGTCGACTCGCTCTGGGCCCAAGTCGACTCGTCACAATGAGTTACCTCGGATCAGAGACCAAGCCGGCTCCCTGTGACGAACAGAAACTCTGTTTCTAGCCTGCAGAACTCGAGCCGGCTTGTCTGCAACCCGAGCTGGCTTAATAGGATCTCGAGTCAACTCCAATGAAAAAGGAGTCGACTCGCCGGGGCCTGGAGTTGGCTCGAACAAGAATCGAGTCGACTCCTGCAGGCCAGACAAAAACTCTTTCTTATGTTTGATGTTTGTAGACCATGTATGCATCACAAAAATAGTTCTAATTTAGATCTGAAAACTTTTTTCAGATCTAAACAACTAATCATGCATCACAATCAAACCTAGGGCTTTAAATCTAGGGTTTACCAGAAAATTAAGTTTTTGATCCTTTCACTATTCTTCTTCATGAGATACCACATGGCATCGCTACATGCCATAAGAGAATCCTTTTGAATGGGCAAGAGAGGAACTTAATCCCTGCTTTTTCTTATGGCCGGATGGCTTAGTGTTTACTCAATCTGAGTATTTAGCTAGTTGAAAATTAACTAGATCTAATCTAGTACACATCACATATGTAAAATTTAGTTCTATACATATCACATATATAAGAACTACATTAGATTTAGCTAACACATGCTGAAAAATAAATCTAAACCACTTTAGATGTATCGACTACATCAGATCTTATCTTATCAGATCTGATTTTGATTTATGTTTCAGTCCTCAATCTAGCTCTGATACTAGTTGAAGGTTGAGGATCGCACTCTGGGTCGATTAAACTTGGCATAGCAGAATTCAAAAATTTTTTTCGACTTGGCACCTGAAACATAGATCAAAAAGACAAATCATTAGTCAAATTCAGCATGTATTGAAATTAATTGGAGCAATACTCATCACCTTGCGCGGATAGACGATCTCTGTGATCGATGATTTGGGGTAAGTCAAGGTCCACTGTTGAGCCGCACATACGTCCGGCCTCTACAGGTATCTATTCGGACCTCCGTCTAGGATGCTTTCTTCTGATCTGATCTGCCTTCTCCAAAGAGGATCTGGGGCTCTCGATCAGCAACGATTTGACCTCCGAGGCTGACGGATCGATGCTCGCCGCAGCCTTCTTCTTCCTTCGATCGGATGGCGCCTGAACACCTTCAAGCACGCACGAGGATCAGCCCAACACCTTTGGGCGTGGAGGATGAGAGAGTAGCCTTCTTTAGGCATGAGAGATGGGAAGAGGAAGCGGAAAGGATCAGCCTAACAGCTTAGGCGTGAGGAAAGGATGGGATTCAGTGGAGAAGAGGGAGTAGCAGGGTTTCGGGATTGAGGCCTTTCTCCAAGGTGGTGAACCCTTTTGCAAAGGGGTTTTTATAAGGCCTAAACCCTAACCAACTTGGGAGGACACCTATTTGAAATCTAATTTCAAATGGGGAGTCCCATCCTATCTCCCTCTTATCCAAACCACAAAGGGCGTCGGCCCTTATTTCTTCACGCAGAAAAATAAGGGCGGAAGTCCTTTTCTCTGATGTTCCTTCTCACATTTCTTCATGTAACAACTTACACGAGAAAACTAAGAGGGGTGAAAGGATAAGTCCCATTCAAGTTTGAATTTGATCTCATTAAAACAACTTAATTTGAATTTGAAACCTTTCAAATTCAAAAGGATAACTCCCTAACCACTTCATTTAAACTTGAACTCTTCAAAATTTAAATGAAGTAACCACTCATCCTCATCCATATGGGGTGCACGCCCCCTGGATCTCATCCAGAAGGGGCGTGCGTTCCTTCTTAACGAGAATAAACGGAGAAAAGGGCTAGCATGACAACATATTGTCGCCCCTCCTCATCCCATCTCATGTGCCCATTTGACTTTTAAATGGGTGCGGGTCCTTTAAAATTTGAATCAAATTCAAATTAGACCGAAGAAGATTAAATGGAACCAACTCTTGGTGCCAAAACAAGAGCCCAATTAAATTAGACTAAGCCCTATCCAATAGAAAAACCCAATCTGGAGAAATTTGGGTCAAATCATGTGCTAGCATGAATACTTTAGATCCAATTGGACCAATTGAGTCCAATAAAACAATCCTAGACTAAAGTTCTTTGTTGTATGACCCTATAGATTCAATTCTATATGGTAATGGGATATGTTGTGATCTCAATCAGTAATATCATCGAAACTCTTTTCGATGTATTGGAACTCTTTTTAATTCAGCCAATTAAAATTATCGATCATCAAAATAATTTTAATTGATCCCGCAATCCACCGGTGACACATAGCAGTATGTAGTGGCAACCACCAGAACTGAATAAGAACTTTTAGGTGCAGTTACTGTGTGATTCAGTTTTTCTATCATGAGTCCCGACAGAATCGAGGTCAAGGTAAACTCATCAAACCTCATATCTGTCATATGTTCGAATCGATCGATTCGAATCCGATGTGAAACCCAATAGAGACTTCTTTTTATCTTTCACATTGCCATGGCCATGGATTTAAGGATTCAATCTCATGATCTACATAGGACTACTTCTCTATCAAAGTCGATAGATTCCATCTTGGTGCAATCTAATTTCTATAATGAACATACTGCAGCCAACATATACCTCAAAGCTCCGTATGGCTAGGAGATCGAGTTATGGTATAGTCAAACTACAGTACCCTCAAGGTGAACCGCCAATGCACCTCAGGTCAGAGAACTAGACATACAACTACAGCTATGAATAAGTCACTGACGAGAAGGTAGATGTCCTTATGATTATTCGAAATTGGTCACGCTCAGTATTCTTATTTTTAACAAGCACTTGTACTTTCACTTCGGTGTCTTCACACTGTAGATTCAAGACTCATTTATCCGAAAGAAGCGATCATACATCAATCTTTCGAATCGATTATCATCTCCGTGATGATCCTACGATCGAAAGTCATTTATGAGTTAACTAAGATTAGCACGTCTCAAATTTTCAACTCTTGAGAATGTATAATCTTACCCATTAATCCAATGGACGATTCACAGACACTTTAAACACAATGTGAATGAAAATAACCCAATTTTTATTAATATTTAAAGTTAAATTACAAATTATGTCCTAAAAATATTTTACAAATGTCAGCTAATCTGGTTTCTAGGGCATACATCCAACAGACATTACATGTAATATTGTTGCTACTACATCTTCACCACTAAATAAACTAAAGACAAAGCATGGTGTCTAAGTTATTAGAGTGATCTATTGAGGAGGAGCTGTATGTTGAGGTTGATGAATATGACTTTCTAGTTTTTCACTTTGAAAGTCATCATGATGGGTATAAGGTAATTTCGATAGGTATGGTTTTTGAGAAAAATACTTGTTTATGCATACTAGTTGTCACATACTAAACCAATATTTTTTAAAAATTCCTAGTGTTTACATAGTGGTGGTTACTTGTGACTGAGTTGGGGGGTCGGGCAGGGATGCTAATATGGTGTTTTCATGTCTTTATCCCTGTAGGATATCTTGAAATTTAGAACTAGATGTATCTGATTAATGCATCCTAAAATATGACTCATTTAATATCTACTCTACTGATTTTAGGGGTGCAATCAAGCTGAGTTGAGTAGCTAGAGGCTCGAGCTCAATTGGATTTAAAATGTTTGGGCTCAAAACTCGACTCAAGGTTAATTGAGCCTTAATTTCCAACTACGAACTTGACTCAATAAAATAGTAAAAAGCAAAACTCAAGATTGACTTGACTCGAATATCAACTGAGCCATACTCGTTTTCAAATTCGAGGCTTGGCTATAAATTAAAAAGATGGTTAAAACAAAATATAACATAATATTACATTTTAAATATTAAATTAATAATGTATATTAATGAAATATATTATTATTAAAAATATTTATACTCAACTAGGTTGTGAGCTTTCGAGTTTAGTGTTTTGTTGTTCGAGGCTTCGTTATAATTTAAAAAGATGATTAAAACAAAATATAACATAATATTACATTTTAAATATTAAATTAATAATGTATATTAATGAAATATATTATTATTAAAAATATTTATACTCAACTAGGTTGTGAGCTTTCGAGTTTAGTGTTTTGTTGTTCGAGCTTGACTCGAAAAATTGTTTGAGCTACTCGAGCTTGGTAATAGTTTAGTCGAGTCAAGCTCGAGCACTTCGTGAGCAACTCGGCTCATTTGCACCCTTAATTAACTCAAACCAAGTTTTTAAATACCAGAGGGAAGTTGGGGCATGCCACTATCGCTAGTGTTAGGATAGGGAACCATCTCGAGTGTCGAGAAGCCAAGTAGGAAATGGACCAAGATGGGGCAGGACATCTATAGTCCTAAGCGTCAGTATGTGGGGTGTCCTCTTGCATGGAAAAATTGGGACAATTGTTTGACGATATTTTAAACCTAGATGAAACGGTATTGGCATTGCTTGGTCTTAGATTTCCTTAATGAACTACTTAGTGACTTAGAAATAGTGTTGGAGGCTATCTTGTTTAACTATATTGTTCATTCTTCAAGGTAGATCTCTTTAATATCAAACTACAAGCTACATGTTAGGTCTTCTTGAAACATTCATTAACCACTAGCTGCTTTGATTACCATAGAAATCGATTACAAATATAGCACCCTGTTTATAGACTCTCTTTAGCTCTTGTATTGAGCTTGACAAAGACTAGATAATTTAGTCTTAGTTGCTCTAGTCAGTTTTTGTTCTTTGTGTATCCATGAGTAAAAATTTAATCCTTTAGTTTTAGCATGGAACTTCATTCATATATACTTTGTTTCCTCTCAAACAATGGAAAATTGCAAGTTTACAATTTTTGTTTTATGGCCCTGATTGGGGAGCATCAATTTTTGTATAGTTCAACAGTGAGCTCCAATAGGCATAGTTTGAGATCATCTCCATCATAATATACTTCTTCTTTGCATGATAAATCCTTGGAAAGCCTTGCATCCTTTTCTTCGGTGCTCATCATTCTCTTCCTCTTGACTATCCTTGTGCCTCCCCTTAATCTCCTTTCACTTATCATGGTGAGACTGAGTATTGGGGTATCATTACAAATGGAGTTCATTGCCGAATTGGAATACTGTCATCATCAACTTGCTGTTTGGTTGAGGGCTTTCAAATTAACAAGTCAACATTTTGCCAACTGATCTTAGGCTATTCCTGTACCTTCATCTTTTTTGGATTGGTCCAAGTGAACCCTTTTGCATTTCTGCTTCTATCAATTGTGTTTGCGCCAAAGGCCTAAGTTTGTTGCACTCATTCTACCTTTACTATAATCGATGATGAAGTGCATTTGGCAGAATATTGGATGATCCTGAAGGTTTGGCATGCCAACAACGGTGAAGGATTTGTTAGCCTTAGGTTAGGAGGAAAGCACCTTGAGAACATTAGTTCAATCGGCCTTGTATTCATATTTATATAACTGCATTAGCCAAAAGTAATATAATAGCATGATCAAAAGTAATATAATAGCATGATCTCTTAACTTGTGTTTTTTCTTGCATGCCTCTCACAATATAAGATAATATTTCTTTAGATTCTTCTCATTAATGGCTTGGTCATTAATATTCCTCAGTTTTTGGCCTACCTCCTGATAGATTAGGATGGTGATCTTCCACAAAGGCTGGTGCAACTCCTAAAGGAAGAACAAGAATAGCATTCGAGCTGGCATCGAGAGCTCTCCAAGAGGAGTGGGAGAGACAAAATGTTGTGAAAGGCTTGTAGAATAGAAATCCATCATTATTTGTATCAACCTATTGACTGAGACTTTAATGGAATTCCTTCTTATAAGATAATATATAGTATTATTTATTCATTCCGCTTTTGGTCCGAATTTATCATTTCTTCAATCTTCCAGTGGTTTTTTGGCTATATCACTGAGATCCGTACTGCACAATCCACATGAGGGTCTTTTACCATACATATCATGATCCTGCATCAGATCCATTCTTGCATTGTTATGCTGCCTCGTGGCATATGAACTTGGAGTGCACGCCACAAAGAAAACATTGGAAGCACTCCTTGAGCAGGTTACCCCTCAGCCCTTGTGACACTTAAGGCTGTGCTGTAAAGTCGTTATAATTTTTCCCTTGATCAGTAATCTACAGTAGTTCACCATGACCAACAATTTTAAATATCGGCCAGTCATTGATCAAAGTATCCCTCCGTAGTCTGATCTGTCATAATCTAGCAGATGAAATTTCTGCGCCACCTCTGTCAGTGGATTTGGAGAGCCTATTGAATAGTCTTTGACAGTTATGTCTTGATTTGCTGAAGCCTTTAACTTGGGTTCTCCATAGATTCCCATAATTCCAGCTGCTTCATCCATCACAAAAATAGGGACAGCTATCTCCAGATTCTCCATCACAGAATTTGTCGAAACATCTGTGGCTTGGCATATCTGCTTGCAACTACGAAAATAAGTTTTTCGATCCATTCCAGTATTGAAGCTGAAGATGTTGCATATCACTCCAAGAGTAGCCTTAACACAACAGCCACTTTCTTTACAACTACTTTCTTGATTTTCTCCACAATGACATGATGGCAAAGGGTCCCACTGGATGTGCCACAAACTTGTTTGTGCGAAGTTTCTCTCGCACTATCTAAGGGGACAGATATGCTAGAAAAGTTGTTGCTGTGAGTCAGATGGTGAGATAGGTGTGTGGGCATGTCACCGGCGTAAGAGCAGTCAGAAAGATGGTGATCGATTGGAGAACATGAGAGTAGTGTGGTTTAAGTGTCTTAATATTCAAGAACTTTCATCACTATCACACCATCATTTGAAGGAGATGGATTCAGATAGAGATAAGGATATAGCCAGGCTATGGTAGTAGAGATCTAAGTTAACACTACGAGTAAGAAAGAAAGTTATTAGTAAGCTAAGGGAAGATAAAATGCGTTAATATGTTGGACCGTCGAAGGCTTTTTTTATAGAGTATAATTATATTTATTTATACTAAAAGATAATAATTGCTACTCTGATAGTTACCACCATGTTTGGCCTCCACTCCTAGCGGTTTTGGTGACTGAGGGCAGCTGTCTTCCCATTATGCATGCTGATTAGCTTAGTTGCTTTGCACTACCTGTTAGACCGATAATTATTTCTTATTGGTCTTCACTCATCCAACATGCTCGCATTGGCCTTCTCCTAATTAATTCAGCCAATAATGTGGTCTTCAGCATTTAGAATATCTTGAAGACGATTTAGTCACCTTAGTCTACCACTATTGGTCATCTATCTTCATATGCCTTATATCATGATAGATTTTAATCAAGTCTTGATTTTGTTGGCCTGCTTCTCGTCATGATAGCCAAATTCTACCTCTTTGGCCTTTACCTTCATAGATGGGACCTGTTGTAGCTAAATCCTATCCAACTCAACTTGGATCACGTGATTTCTATTTGCCTTCATCTAACATTGTCCATGTGGTGATTACCTAAGACCTTTAGCTACGTTGTTGAAACGGGGTGTAAACACTCACCTAATGAAGTCCCATGATGAGACAAGCACAGTTCTTCGCTATAGCTATTACCTTCTTTGGTTCGTCTTGAGGTTTGTAATCTCAGTACCAGATCCTATATCAACGCCCACCTGGTACACCTCGTACCAAGTGTTGGTATTGTACATATCTCGGTATCGACACTGGACATGAGGGGGCATATGAAGCCTCCACAACCTACTCTATGCTACATTGCATCCCTTACCAAGTGATACAGCTTGAGATCACAAAGCTTTGTTATTCCATATATGTTTCCTCTATTTTATTCTCTTCTCCTTTTGTTTGTCCTTTTCTTCTCCTTATCCTAACCTTTCCTTTTTTTTCTCTTGAAATCTTTTCCCCCAATATCCTATTTTTTCCTCCATAGCCCTGATCTAACAAGTCCTTGAAATTCGTGCTTGGATTCTATAATTGCTTTTTAAACATGGCCAACATCTTTCTTGATCAAGTTGGTACTCCCCTCTTTCTAGATGTCACAGTGACAAAGTTGCTTACAGGTCACTCGAATAGGAAATGAAATTAAACAAATAAGGACACCTATTCAAGGGTGTCTACTTAAATCAATCCATATCACCTACTGCTCTACTTTAATATCTAGAACATAATCTTGATATGTTTTAGCTAGAATTTTAGTTATTTATGAATAATTGAAACATGCTGAAATCAACTCTCATTTTTTCTTTTGTTTGAACTCTTTCATTTGCCTATGACCAGTCTAGCAAGCAACAAGAAAAATTTGATACTACCTTTCACTTTCATTAGCTAAGAGGTAAGCTCCATGTCTGTGAAAGAACATGAGTTTTAAAGTGCAAATACTAAGTTGAACTATGGTTTGCATGAATATACTACATTATTGCATCCATAATGGATTCATATTATTATTTCATGCAAGGAACGCTGTATCGGCCTGAATTGCTCGATACATCTCGTATCAAATCGTATCGGGGTGGAATCAGTTTGGCCTTGTTTTTCGAGAAATAGGTTGAATCAGTCCGATTAGGGCTAGTACGCAGTCGAACCGCCTGATATGAGCTAGTTTGGGTCGGTTCACCAATCGCCCTAATAAGAGTGATGGTAAATGGCCTTAAAAGGCTCTTCCGAGCATTTTTAAGCCATTTCCTCTTCTTTTCGACATCCGTCCCTCAAAAAATCAAAAAATGGCCCAAAAACAAGAGGAAACGTCAGATTAGAGGCATGTAACCTTCTTATCTCCCCTCCTTTTTTTTGGAGGTTGGAAATTCTTCGAAACTAGTAAAACAAGGGGAGATCATGTTAAAATTTTTGATTTTGGCATGATTTTATTGTATATTGTAGATTTATAGATGATCTACACAATGACGCTAAAATTATTAATTTTTATTAAGTATATAATTTTTAAATTGAAAGATATATTTTTAGATTAAAAAAATATTTAAAATTTTAAAAAATAACTGCAAAATCAGAATGTTATTTAGGGGCATGTAAGCTACTTTCAATATAAAGTGTCCATTTATGAAAGTTTTCGCACAACATGCACATAGTAGTCTAGGTCTAAATTTGAAAAAAAAATGATAAATAAATAGCTTTTCATGTATGCCTAAGGGCTTAGAAAAATATATGTAGGTTTGCGAACTCAGTATTGAAACCCGTGCTAGTTGCCAATCGATATCGTACCGTATCATACTGTATCATACCGTATCGGATATAAAAAATCAAAAAATTTCATCCAATAGCACAAAAAAATCAGACCGAACTAGATCGAATCGGCCCCAAACCGTACCGAATCGGATCAAACCATCCGGTATCGGGTGGTTTGGGCCGATATCGTATCGAACCTATCGGTTCGGTCTGATTTAGATTATTTTTCGAAAATTCGACTTGAATTGGACTAATTTTTCATCGATATGGTACGGTATAGGATGTACCGGCCAATTCGGGCTGAAATAGAATACCATGAAGGGTTCTACATGGATCTGTGCTCTAATTAATTTTTTGAATTTAAAATATTTTAGATTAAATAATTAATAAAAATATGAAATTAATACAAAAAATTATGTAAAATTAGTACTACATATTAGATAATTTAGAAGTTTTTTATAAGGCACAAAACATATTTTTTCAAAATTTATGATATTTAAAATCATTTTTAATAAAAAAATTAATGAAAAGTAGAAATAATTATTAAAGATTATAATTATGTATTACATAATTTAGAAGCATTTTTTGAATTAGAAATTATATTTTTCTTAAAATAATAAAATTTTATTATATTTATAAAATTATTAAACTCTCATGCTTCTTAATCTTGCAAGAATGGATCCATTAAGGACTCAGAGCATGACATTTGTTGGAACAATGGATAAATGCTCTTGGATTGGCACTGTTGGGAATGCAACTGGTGCAATGTAAAATTTAAAGGAGGTATAATTAGGTTGAAGCAACATTTGACTGATGGTTATCTTGATGTAGCTATATACCAAAAATATCCATACGTCCAAGTCCAATATTTGATGAGGAAGCATTTCACTGATTTCAAAGTAGTGAAGGAGAAAGCTTCAAAGAAGAAGATGGAGGTGGGCCATCCAGCTGTAGAGCCACCTTTCTATCCCTCTAGAGAGTTAGAAGAGTCCTCCACTCTAGATGATGAGGCACAGATCCAAACTATCACTGATGCGAGTTTGGAAGATTAGTAATAGTTTGAGGAGTTGGCCAGGCACAGTGCTTGATATGTCGTTACACTGAGTTTGGGTTGGGACTCCGCAACCATCTGGAAAAGTTAGCGTTCAGGAGGATCTCAGTTAGGGAGAGCATCAGTAGAGGCAATAGTCGTATTACATTTATATTGAGAGCTTTCGACAGTGAGAAGTCCAGAGATATTCCATCCAGAGCCACTATCCGCGATTTGGATCCACATGCCTTCTCCAACAAAGATTCGAAGCAATAGAGGATTGATAGTATATTGAAGGACAGAAAAAAGATATATTGTGAGTTATTCGATTCTGGTTTCACTTCCACTATATCCCAGCGAATGTGGTAGACAACATATACTATCGCTTTGCCATTGCATCCATATAGACTGCTGGACTGGATGTAGATCCTCCAAGACCAAAGGATGTCTATGGTAATCTTCTTGACAATGAGTTAGAAAAATGGATTGCATCCTGTCATAATAAGTGGCCTACATATGGAGCGATGGTGATGTGTGATAGTTGGATCGGTCCTACTAGATCGAGCATCATCAACTTTCTGAGATACTATAATGAAAAAATATTTTTTCATAAGTCAAATGATGCTTCTGATCCAATGCACAACGCTATGTACATCTTGAGATTAATAGAAAAGGTGATTGATTAGATAGGAGAGCATAATGCCATGCAGGTTATCATCAATAATGGGCCATGGTACAAGGTTGTAGGAGAGATTCTGATGGAGTGGTGACTATAGATTTACTGGATCCCATGTACTGCATATTGTATCGACTTTATGTTGATAGATATTGGAAACTTTCGTAGTGTGCAGTAGACAGTGGAGGCAGCACAGAGTTTCACAAGATTCATCTACAACCACATGTGAGTTCTATCGTTGATGTGGAGATACGCAGGGAGAGAGATCCTGAGACCAAATGTGATATGATTTGTTATGAACTACATAGCACTTGATAGTTTTTTTGATAAGAAAGCAGGTCTGCATCAGATATTTATCAGTGTCAAGTGGCAGGAGAGTAGTTATGCGAGAGCCAGTATTGAAGAAAGTCGTGTCAAGGACTTAGCGATGAGGTAGACACTTTGGTTAAGGGTCGAGAAGATAGTAAAGGATATTAAGCCTTTATATGAGGTGTTTCAGGTTGTGGATAGAGAGACCCCCATGTGGGCTTCTTATATCATATGATGCAGAGTACAAATAATCAAATCAGGGTGGCAGATCCAAAACATGTCTAGAAATACATTAGCATCATTAAGTGACGGTGGGATTACTAGATGGATAGGGATTTGCATCTAGCAAATAAGAAAGAAATCAACAATGCTTTGAAAATTACTACTTTTGCACTTATACAACTTTATATAAATAATACAAAATCAATCTGTAGCTTACTATCTAAATCCGAAATTTTAATACATCGTACCTGGGATAGAATGGATGAGGAGTTTTTGACCGCCCTACATAATGTGATATATAAGATGGAGTCTGATTTAGAAACCACAGCTGTGTCTGGAATAGGTAAGTTAGATTAAGTGGTATGTTTTTGTTAACTCTATCTTCAACCAGTACCAAGTATATTTTTTACTGACAAAAATGTTTTATGAGGGCAGCAAAAGTTTTGGAGGCAAATCAGTGGTCCTAATCAAACACGATGAATTTTGGTAGATTAGATACTAATGACAACAACTCTTACTTAATGTTGTATAGCTACTGTTATGATACATTATGATACAGTCTTATATGTGATTTTTCTTAGTGCTTTTGCAGTTAAATAGTGGATTCATTTTGGTTTATTGAGAATAAATTTGAAGCAACTTGCCATCTTGATCCTCTTTTAGACAGTCTCCTCGAGTGGCTATCAGTGCAGTTGGTCAATCTTCATCCTCATCCACAGCAAGCAAAGGAACCGATTGACAGACTTCTTAATGACCTTGTATATGTTCACTATAATATGAAGTTGAGGCTAAAATGCATTCAAAAAGAAGTTGAGCTACAGTACTTGGATTGGACTGTTGATGCATTAGTTCATGATTGCGAAGATCTAATGATCGGATGGGTTGTGGGTTGCAGCGCGAGCCAGAGCTTGATGAGTCAAGATTGCCTTCATGATCAACCAGTTTTGTAGCTAGCGAGGCTAGGATGGATGTTGATAGGTTATTGGCAACATTCCACATAGGCTTCCAATTGATCAGCCACAAGTAGAGGGATCACTAGGGAGTCATTCATTGGGTGACTTCATGTCCGAGATATCCTCGTAGAGATTTGATCGAGAGATGCTTAGATGAGATCGGTACTTTACACGGTCATCTCAGAAAGTAGGGTGACATCCATCCTCGTGGCATAGCTAGCTAGAGCAAGGCAGAAAAGGAGTGTAGGCAACTGTTCCGCATAGAGACAGAAAAAGGAAAGATAGTCACAACCCCAATGGAGAGAGTGGAGTTAGTTCACTTAGGTTCAAACATCAAGAAGAACAAGGATGATACTTCTGAAGGTACTGGATCTGATGGTCAGAAAGAAAGTGGAGGACAAGAGATTATCGTATATGAGACAGCCATAGGATAGTCTTCGATTCATTAGCGAGTCCCAGTTTATGTATGCCACACAAGATAGGAATCATGATGCATGAGCTAGTAGACCCCGCAAGAGTATGATTGAATATAGGCGATGGGCCCTTTAAGGTCATTTAGGATACAATGCAATTGTGGATGACTTGCACATGGAGTAGGACTTATGGATGTATCAGGTTTATTATCATATTCTAGATCCTATTGCCTGAAGCCATAGACAGCTTATGATTCATATGGATATGGGTATGATATATCCGAGGTATCATCTTCTAATGGCTACTACTCTACGCAGCCTGGAGCATTTTCTTGTGGGTTGGATTTGGCTATCGGTGTATTCGGATGGATCCTTTCACAGCCATACTATCAGTTCAAAGACACATCTTAGAGCCAGTATTTCAGCGAGAGATCTGAGATTGGTTATAATCCAATACATATACCTTGTGGGATGAGCATACAAGACTATAATGCCACTTGGATAGGGGGATGAGCTGATGTTTCTTTTGATTATGCAGATGATCGGATATTTATGAGTGACATCGATGCTCGATGAGATTCTAGATCTCGGTATATATATTTTAAATCCATGCAATCGATTGTACCATTTTAGAGTTATATATTATTAATTGATTTCAGCATATTGGAGTTCAATAATACCTAGTCCTTGTAAGATTGCCCCTAAAGATTAGTGTCACGCATGATTAAGGGTGTACTGGAGTGATAGAAACATCAAATATCATCAAAAAATATTAATGTGGGCCTAAATCCAAAACAAATTACTAGAGACCATAAAAACCCAAAAAGTTGATGTGCCAATTTGAAATGGGAATGCCAAGCCATGCCATGTGTCGGTACGGTACCGAACCGGTTGCTGACTGATAGAAGTCCCAATACCGGTTCAGCGATCCTTGATTTCATGCTTCCAAAACTTACTCCTTTGGTTACTTCCAAGATTCATCTGTTGTCTCAAATCTCCATCGATCCCTTTGTCGCTTTTTCTTTATCTTGCCATGGTTATGGTATAGCACATGAAAACTTATAACTTATATGGTATATACTATTTTGCTGATTCTGCTTGATTGTGTATTTGGCTTACTGTTATGTCATAGATATTTGCTGTATGCTATTAAAGTGGTCAAGTTAAAATATCTTTTGTGTACTGCATTGTTAACATTTAATTTCTAGCTTTTCTTTTTCCCTTGGAAGCTAACTATCCTTTGTCCTTGCTCCAGATGTTAAAATAGTGAAATTTAGAAATGTGTTGGAAGGAACCACCGACCAGATATCTTCTCTAATCGTTCTGATACATTCTTACAAGTTCATTGCCTCTAAAGGTATATCTTTCTGTTAACTTTGTTGAAGTTGTTTTATGTTCCTTTAATTCTTGTTGGCCGGATCTGTTCTATCTTGGTTAATATGCAATATGTCAGCACCATCAATGCTTTCGTACTTTATCATTGTTATACAAAATGGTAAATTAGTAACAAAATTGGAAATGTGCCTTCTTGCTGTATCAAGTTTTCACGACCAAGTTATAGAATTAGAATCATGATTATCTTTGAAAGGTGCAATAAAAAAAAATATTTCCTGATAGCCTTTGCTCATTGGAACCATGCTTTATGTGTTAATGCTTGTGCCCTAACAGAATAAAAAATGCATATGTAATTTTAGACATTTTGTTCCATGTCTTTGATGTTTATGAATTTTGTATTAGTTTCTGCTGTCAGCACCATTAATGCTTTCATTCTATATCATTGTTATACAAAATGGTAAAATAAATGAGTAAGAAAATTGGAAATGTGCCTTCTTGCTGTATCAAGTTTTCATAACCAAGTTATAGAATTTATGATTATCTTTGAAAGGTGCAATAAAAAGAAATATTTCCTGATAGCCTTTGCTCATTGGAGCCATGCTTTATGTGTTAATGCTTGTGCCCTAACAAAATAAAAAAATGCATATGTAATTTTAGACATTTTGTTCCATTTCTTTGATGTTTATGAATGTTGTATCTGTTTCATTTGCTCAATGAGACAGTTAAGGTCTAATGTGAATTCGAAATACATTTTATGGTATAATTGTGATAATTAAATGTTAAATGTTTAGTACATGTGATTTTAGAGTTATGAGGATGAGGAATGTACTGATGCAATTGCCACAATGTATCTCTATATGTTTAGTTGTGTGTATAATGTCCTTTTATTTTTTACCTATGTGTTCTATATGTTTAGTTGTGTGTATAATCTCCTTTTGTTTTTCACCTATATGTTTCGCAACCTTGTATACCAAGAATTTTTTTTGATAGCTAGGTAGACTTCTTTTTTCATTGTCATGAAGCTTGGCTTTGATAGGGTTAAACACAAATCGGTTTTGAAGGTCTAGTTAGAGACTTTGGTGTTTTTTGGTAGATCCGCTGAAGATTTTGAGTTAGTACCATGGTTTTAAATCCTATGGGATGAGTCAATCCCAATTTTTCCTTGGAATGGTAAGCACCACCATCGTGTCATGTCTTGACACTTGGGAGGGGCGTTATTCTGGGATGCACCTATTGGGAAATTGGGATGAAGGTGGGACAGTCCCATCCTAAACTTGGGATGATGGGGGACCAATCCCATCCTTGACTTTTGGGATGATACCCCATCTTGGCGCCCCACAAGATGTCCCACTAGGATTTGAAACCTCAGTTAGTGCTACAGTTCCACTAGCAGGAGAGCTGCATGTATTTGTGTCCAAAGGACTAGGAGAATTTGGGATAAATTACCATTTTTGATGGAATACATCTAGAGTGTTGGTGGATTGGCTCATGCTACTTGGAGGTAGTGGAAAGCTCGTTTTATTAGCTTAGATATGGAGGAAGGGTAGTGTTCACAGATGCACTAAAGGGTGTAAAAGCTTTAGGAAGTTTACCTTAGTGGGATATTTTGTGGGAATGAAGGCAAAGTGCAATTCCCTTCTAAACGTTTCAAGATGGGTTGATGATTTTTTCTAAGGGGGGTTAGGGGCATTCAAAACCAAATGAATTCTTCCGCTTCTGGTTCTTTCTTCGTGAGGAATAGGGATGACCATGGATCTATGGTGATTGGTACTTGGAAAGTGGCTTTGAATGGTGAAGGTGTGAAGAAGCTCTGTTAAGCTTGCTTGACATTTGGCTGAGATTCAGTTTTGAGCAAGGGCTATGATTAGAAGACTATCCAATGCCATCTGAATGCCTATGCATGTGTACTAGTAAATAATTAATAGGTTGATGATAGCGTTGCATCGGTGTCTATAAAAGTTGATGCAATGGAGGCCCTTTCAGAGATTGTCCATTGACCTGCGTTATGTGAAATGTACGTTGTATATGGCATCATATATTTGCTTGAGTTGACCAAGTATTATTCCCGAAGAAAGCAGCCCTTGCTAGATCTTAGGTCTTCGTGGGATTAGATTCAGAGATGCTATTGGGTGATCAGGGTCCTTATGGTTAGAGATAAATAGGACAAGTGTTAGTTCGGTTGTCTTGCTCATGATCTCAATGCAGGACACACAGGACGGCAAGATGGGAGGACCCTCAAGGGATCGAGGTTCTGCACCCAACATAGATCCTGATTTCTCAAGGAAATGGGTCAGCACTTGCGAGATGCCCCTTGTCCTAGTGAGATTTAAAGCATGTTTTTAATAGTGTCAGGGAATTCTTTTGAAGTAGAGAGAGAAGAAAATTTTTACTAATATAAGGCTCCATTGAATGTAACAACCAACTTATCATGGTCAGGTTTTCGCTTTCCCAATCATTATGGGATGGATTACCTGATTGTGGCTTCTTAATAGACCCTTTTGTGTAATCCAACTTGATAGTTGTTGATAAAGGTTATACACGATTATGCCTTTTCCAAATAATTCTTTTTGTTCAACTAAATCATGGTGATCATCAGATTTGGATGGTCAAAGTGACTGCTTACTAATCCTAAGGCCACCTTATGATAGTCTCCCAGCTTAAGAATAAGTATAATATTAAGAAATCAGAGGCATAAATAATAATTATGGTCAAGTAGAAAACATAACATCACCTTCATATCTGTTTTGAATCTTGTCTTCACATGATCTGACCAGATCCAATCTTCTATTCTCACAACTTTATCAGCAGCATTGCAAATCCAATCTGCTCTAACCAAAAAAAAAAAAAGAAACACTTTCCCATAGTGCGAAGGTTGATCACAGCAAAAGCCACTTTTATATCCTTGTCTTTGCTCTCACCTTGGTTAAATATTGATCAGCTTAGAGACTATGAGTAAAAGAGAGAAGAGAAGAAGAATAAATGTTGAGATGAGAAGAGGAGATAGAGGAGAAAGAAGAAATGTGGAACGAAAAGATAAAGGAAATGGTCTATAAGAGGAGAGATTGATATTGTTCTCTTCTCATCACTAGTCTTTATATATTGTGGTCTGATTGAAGATAGATATGACTCGAATTATAGGTGGCAATACACAGTCATATTAATTATAGATAGTTACAAATTACAATCAAGCAATGTAAATAAGGGAAAGTTATAAAAAGCAACATGTCAAATAAGAAGCATGAATCAGGTACAAATTCTTTCTTTTTAGATAAGGCTTACTATACTTTGTTCTATAGGTATGTATTCTATTTTTTTTGTTGCAACTTTAACGATATTTATTATACATAATTGTTTAGAGTTTATCAATTATCATCAGTATTTCCAGTACATGTAAAGCTGAAAGCAGATTAGATGCAAGATAACATTGGTATATCCACATTAGTATCCATATTTATTCAGCATATACAAATACCAATTCAAATATTTAATGGGTACCAAAATTTGTATTTTTGATCAATCATCATTGGTAAGATGAACTGATTACAAAATAATATAGTTATGTTTGCTTATGACTATGTCATATAACCATATTTCATCCTATTTTCCAAAGAATAAGAAATGAGAGATAAAAAGAAATGATGTTCATCATGAACCAAGTTGCTTTACTCATGCCTTGTTTTTATGTGTATGTGGAGATACCAGCTATCTACATTTCAACAAGCTAGTGGAAAGAAAACGAGTAGGAATGTATGCAAAACATGGGCAATCCATTTAGAATATGATATGATGCAAAAGGAAAGCCTACAAAACTGAATATATGACATTCTTGAGGGACCAGAACATAGGACTCTCCTAATGAATCGTAAATATTAAGGAATGAAGAAACTAGCTATCGTGATCATATTTATTTAAGTGGGACCAAGATCATATATTAAGGAGCTTACTTAATGCTTGCTGTTAAAAGAAGGAAAAATATGGCTTGCTTCTCATTTCTCCTCTTCCCTTCTCCCATGATTCCATTTCACAATGCCTAAGGCCCTGGCACCCTGCACTCCTTGTCGAGGTGTATCGTAGCCATGGGTTGAGGGCATGGCTTGCAATACCTGATTGTATAGTTCTGTACTGTGCAAGGTTCATTGTCTTGGTACCGGATCTCATACTGGTGCCAAGTTGTTACTATGTCGGTGTGGGGCTGATTCGATGATGAGTGTCGGTACGCCCCTCGTACAGTAGTTCGGTACCGAACTGGTACGGTATGACATGCCCTGTACAATCTAATATGGCAAGCCTTGGTATTAGGCTTTACTTATGGGATAGTATACTTGTTATGCTCTTTATACTAAGCATTGATATCCTAAGAACAGTACTGTACCGACATTGCACCAGTTGGGTATTGGTGCAAGTACCAAAGTTAATATTGCAAACCTTGGCTTTGGGGCTCTTTCTTTTCCTTCTCTTTGCTTGCTGGCACTTGACCTCTCAGTTTGTCCCCTTAGATTGAACAGCTCCTTGGATTAGGTTTGACATTTTTTCATTGCTATTAATGCTAAGCTTACTAAATTTTCTATCTTTTCCCTTTTACATTCTTCTGTCGTGAATCCTTTGGGCCATTCTCTCTCATCCATTGTCAAAGCTGGTGGCATAAAAGTTTAGGGCAAGGAGAAGAAAAGCTAGTTATACTTAGGTTTGCAGGCTTGTGGTCGCTGATGGCGGTAGTTGGTGCTTTGGGCTTTAAGATGGCAAGTGCGTGAATGTGAATAGGGAAAAAAGAAAACTAGAACATGGTTGGGAATAGAGAAGAGAGGGGAAGGAGCCCTAATCAAGGGCATTGGAGTTGGGACTGGGTGATGAGCAGTTTAGGGTTTTCATTTTCATTATTCTAACTAGATATTTGAATCTAAATCTGAAGAAATATCTAAAATATGTATTAGGAAGCCGAATACATATCCAAATCTAGACTTGATAAAGATTTGTATATTGGTGTCCAACCTGATTCAGATATGGAATTGGATTGGATCAGATTTCATCCAATATTTTTTCATCCCTAACTTTGGACTTTATATGAATATAAACATGGAATCTTGCATTTTGCAAGCTTTAATTAGAGGACAATTTTCAAAGGTCTGATAAAATAATAGGATATAGTTTTCATTCTAGGCCATGAAAGATACATTCAATTTAAGTTTCTTTAAGAGATTATTTGCTTGTGATTACATCATGCAATGAATGCCAATTATTATGTAATATAATTTTCAATGCTTGAATGTAACTATCATGCCCCCAACCCGAGATTGCGAGTGATAAGCTCGCGATGTTGTCGTTAGGACATCGTGATTATCAAATTAAATCTGACTTCAATAAAAATAAAAAACACGTAGAGAGTAGCGAGTCGGGTCGAATCCACAAAGAAAGCAGTATTTTGATTTGAAATCTTTGATTTTATAAAAAATAAAATAAAATTTTGAGGAAAGCAATTTAAGTCGGAAAACAGAAATTAAAAGTGCGACAAATAAATCAGGTACTAAGATTTACTATTTAAATCCTAACTTCTATTTGTAATAAAAATAAATAACAGAAATTTAAAGAGCATAAAAATAAATTGGTACTAAGATTTACTAATTAGATCTTAGTATTTACTTGTAATAAAAATAAAGAGTAGAAATTTAAAGTGCAATAAAATAAATTTTGTATTAATTGAAATTGAAATTCAATTATAAGAAATTAAAAAAAAATAATAAAATAAAATAAAACTGTAACAAAGATCTGAAGTTGATCGGTGCAGTCGTGTCAGAAAGATGGTTGACGATCTCTCCTTCCTTCGTATTTCGTGGAGCGAACTGGCTTCTCTTCTTTTCCTTGGATCTCTAAATCTCTTTAATTTTTTTTATTTTTTTATTTTTTCACTATTTTTTTCTTATTTTTGGATTTTCTTATTTATAGATGAATTTTTCATCTTTTTCTAGTAGAAAATGGAGTTCTAAAATCCCTCAAAATGTGTCCACCCCGCGTACAATTTTTTTGGCCATCGAATCTTGTTTGGACGCACGAGATCAGCCCAAAAATCACCGTCCAGCGCCTAATCAAAGTCGGATTCAATGCTGGCCGTCGGATCATTCATTAGATTGGCTTCGGACCGTCGGATCGCACCAAAAAAACTCTTGTTTAGTTCTCCCACCGACAACCAACCACAGTCGTCTGATTGTGCTTCAAACTTATTTGGATCGTTGGATCACACGTTTGAAGTGGGCCACCACCGCTGGATATGGATTGGAGCTTCCTCAGCCGTCCGATCGCGTGTTTGGCGCGATTTCAACCGTTCGATTGAGCACAACTCAACCGCCCGCCATGAGCCACGACAAAGATTGTGATCCACTATGCTGTGGATCGTGACTCAAATTCTGTGGACCGAGCGGCTGGTCCACCGTGCGTCAAAGGCTTTTTTAAAATAATTTTTAGGTATTTTTGCTTGATTTTGCTCGGATTTTGTGCCTGAAAAATAGAAAAAAATATGAATTAAATTTTTTATTAATTTTTAATTATTTTGGTGCTTAAATTGCTCAATTAGCTTGACATCTATTTTTCATAAATCTGCTTTAATTTTATAATTTTTAAAATTATTTATTTTTGTAAGAAAATCTAATTTATGAAATTAAATTTTTTAGAAGATGTTAACATCATTAATTATCTAAAATAAATGTAAAAATATATGACTTATCACACCCTCCAACTTAAATTTTGCTCGTCCTTGAGTAAAAAAAGAATCTAGAGTTAAGTACTGTTTAACTTAGAGTTTCGAATTTTACTAGATAATTTTCAAAAAGGCCATCGATGTTCAGTAGAGCGTGAGTAAGGTATGTCTTTGGGGTATTAATATTAATCAATGTGGGAGTTAAGCTAAGATCACTAAATCTTTTTTGAATTTTTTTTAAATTGCCCCTACCTTTATCTTCAAATCATTAACCTTAGTATGGACAAGTATATTGTTACTTCCATCGTTCATTTATTTTTTTTAATTATTATTATTATTATTTTTTTAATATTGTACTGCTATTGAGTGTCTTAATCCCTTAAGCTTTCTGTTTGATTCGATTTTTTTTTTTTATATATGAAGAAACGTATAGTTACCCTACACAAGCCCATAGGAAGTAAATTCTTTTTTGATGCTGGTAGAAAAATAGGAAAAATAAAGGGTGCATATAAAGAGAAAGAAAAGGAGAGATGTCACCTGACTTAAAAGTCTTTTCAAAATTACTTCTTCCTCCAACTTAGCCAATATTGTCTTCAAATCTTCACAAAAGATACTAAGCAAGACTCGATTAACCTAAACAAAATGCAAAAGATATTAAAAAACAGAAACTGGATTGCCTCCCAAAAAGCACTAAGTTGATCGTCTTCAGCCAGATTAATGCAGATTCTTTCACCTACCCCATGTCGAATATTGGATTGACAAATTCTAGTGGGTAAGGTGGGTGAGGTGAATCAAACAGGATGTTCACCTTTTGGACTTGAATTTCTTCAATGGGCTCATTTAGAAAATCATCTTTTATTAATTTTAAGAAAAAATCGGATTCAACTATTTCATCTATTAATTCAACTACCAAACAGTTTTTCTCTTTTTGAATGTACTTTGAGGCATTAAAAATATTAATTTTCTTTTTTTGATCCCCAAAAGAAATGTCCATGGCTCATGTTTTATAATTGATATTAGTATTGACAGTGGCTAGGAATGGACAACCTAAAATTATGAGATTCTGATTTAGCTTATGGAATGGTTCTATATCAAATACGAGGAAGTCTACTGAAAAATAACATTGATTTACTCTAACTAAGACATCCTCAATCAGACCATGTGGCATTTTTACTGATCTATCAGCTAATTGCAGAATGGCTGACGTGAGTTTCAGTTCTCCAATCCCAAATGTTTCATAGATCGAGATTGGAAGTAGGTTCACACTAGCTCCTAAATCTAACAGAGCTCGGTCAAAGGTGATGCCTCCTATAATACATGAAATCAAAAAAGCATCAGGGTCTTTCATTTTCTGAGGCAATGGGTTCAATAGGATTGCACTTGCATCCTCAGACAACATAATTCTCTCTATTGTTTTTGGCTCACGCTTTCGTGTGCAGAGTTCTTTAAAAAATTTAGCGTAAATCGGAATGTGTTGAATCGCATCGAGGAGGGGTAAATTAATATGAACTTGTTTAAGCAATTCCATTAGTTTCTCATTGCGTGCTCCTTTCTTTTTGCAGGAAGAATCGTTTTCTAGGACCGAAAGGAACGGGGCTCTAAGTTTATATGACTCAGATAACTCATCTGCTCTCTTCTTTACTTTATTTTTCTCACTCAAATTAGAACCAACATCAATATCAGTTTCGGGCTCAAGTCTTCTATGTGGTTAATCTCAGTACTAACCTTTATATTATCATTTTGGTTAGTATCAGTACTAGCTTCTCTCACCTAATTTTGATATGGGTTCTTAAAAATCCTACCACTTCTCAGTTCAGTAATTGCGTTGGCATTCTCAAATTGAGGATTCTTAGAGGGGACATTGAATTGATGATTAAATCCAGGTGGTTGGTGGATAATGGGCGGGTTGTTTCTGAGATTTATGATAGGTTGGCTTGGTAATTGACTTGGTTCTCTCCTCATGGTAGACTCAGCTAATTGTTCTATTTATGCTTCTAATCTGATGATAGATTGTTGTTGGATCATAATCAATTGTTGGAGTTGACTAAATCTATCATCGACTAGATTGATCTGTTGAGAAGGTGGGTATGACGGCTGATTGTGATATGGTAGCTGGATAGACTGACTAGGTTGACCTTTATTATAGTCATAATTCTGATATTGGGGTCAATTTTGAAAGTTTTGTACAGGAGGAATTTGGATCTGAGCCTGAGTCTGTTGGGATCTCCAAGAAAAATTGGAGTGGTTCCTCCAATCTGGATTATATATATTTGAGAATGGGTCATTGACAGGCTTGGAGTAACCTTGGACAGCTTGAACTTGTTCTTGGATGAAAGGTGAAAACTGTGCAGCCGTGGAACATTCACTTACATGATGGACTAGGCTAGCACAGATAGAACAGATCTGATAATCGGGAGGTGGTGTGTATTGCGTAGGAGATTGTTGACCAAGAATTAGAAACTGATCTAACTTCTAGGCAAAAAGGCCGACTTTATCTAATTTTTGAGCTATTGGTTCAAGTCAGTCTTAGAACTAGAGTCTGTTTGTTTGATCTCAAAAATTTCGATCCGCTTTTGGTAAGGGATCGATGTTTCATAGAAAGATAATGAAGCATGGTTGATCGAGTTTTCATTCAATATTTCAAACAAGATATAGGCTTCATCCTCACTCTTACTCATGAATGCACCTCCATAAGATGCATCTACCATTTGTCTATACTGGTCACCTAAACCCTCATAAAAAGTTTGAACAATTTGCCACTTAGACCATGGTGTGCATTTTCTAAGAAGTTTCTTAAGTCTTTCCCATGATTCATGAATTTATTCTTCGGGAAGCTGAGCAAATCCAGTGATGGCTCGCCTCATAGTGTTGGTTCGACCTATGGGATAGAATTTCTTAAGAAACTTATGCTGTATTTCAGTCCAAGTTCGGATCGATCTTCCTATTGTGCCAAGCCAGTACTTGGCTTTGTCCTTAAATGAGAAGGAGAATAGGATCAGTCTAAGTGCATCATCAGTAAAATTTTGGATCTTTACTATGGAATAAATTTCTAAAAACTCATCTGGATGCTTATAAGGATTTTCGTTGGTGTTTCCATAGAAAGATGGGAGCATCTGGATTGTTGTTGATTTGATCTCATAATGGCTTGCAGGGATATTAGGTAAGTGGATACAAGTCTATAGATTATAGGTGGAAGGAATAAAATATTCCTTCATCTGTCTAGGTGGTTCTCCAGGATTTTCAACCATTTGATTTTCAGATTTAACGTGAATCAGCCGTTCAACTTCAGGATTGGGTTTAACCAGATCAGGGTAAAGAGTTCTTCTACTGTGCATGTACCCGTGCAAACTCTAATATGCGTGGTTTAATTTTTTTTTTAAGAAGAGGGAGAAAAAAAAGAGAACAGAAAGAAAGAAGTTTTAAAGATGAGAATCTTAAGAATGTCCTAGACCTAAAGACGATAGATGAGAAGAATTTGTTGTGGTTAGGTATTAATTGCAATCAAGTTAGCAAGCAATTTAAAGCTGGGACATCTACGGGTTTCTTAGACCTAACAGTTCGATGTAGAGTGGCTTACTTTAGATGCAAGTTGGGTCTGTTCTCACTTTCTTCAACTAGTCAGGTAAGAAGTGAGGTCGTGGGGGTCCTCCCATTGTTTGCCTTAGACACCAGTTGGATTGGTTAGGTAAGCTAACGGAATCAATTAAATAACCACGAGTCTACTTAGGCTTAGCCTTTGTAACTTCTTGCTTTAGACACTAGTTTGAGGGGTGAGTCCAAACTTTGCACTTGACTTCATCATAAATTCTAACTGAACTCAATTGATCCCAAGGGTCAACGTCTGCTGAATTTTAATCGGGCTTGGGTTAATACGGGATGCTGGTTGGTTGTTTTTGGATTAAAAAAGGGTGATGAAATCTCCACCTTATCTTGTTAATGGGTGTTGGCGTGTTGTCCTTAAGTTGATTTGAGATAAATATGCACAACTAATTTCAAACAAGAAATTTTATGCAACTAAATTATATGCATCAAATTAATCAAACTTGAAGGCTTATCTTGTCTCCAGCGATCATTAAAAGTAAATCTAAGATGATGAATGTTTTTAAACAATTAAGTTTTTACTCGTCATCTGATTTTTATTAGGTTCATATGGGTGAATTTTATGTTAATTTGAAAAAAATAGTAATTAATACTAAAAAAGAAAGCAAGCAGTTTAGAGTTAGGGTTAGGATTGATCTCACCAACTTGAAGTGTTTCATCCTTCTTTCTTCTTTTTTTTTTCATTTTTTCTACAAAAAAGAAAAAAATCAAAAAAATTAGTAAGCTATATTTATAAGAAAATAAAAAAAATCAAACGTTAAAATTGGTGCCTTCTCCGGTAACGGCGCCAAAAATTGATGACTCGCGATGTTGTCATTAGGACATCGTGATTATTAAATTAAATTTGACTTCAATAAAAATAAAAAACATAAAGAGCAGCGAGTCGGGTCGAATCCACAGAGAAGGTAGTATTTTGATTTGAAATCTTTGATTTTATAAAAAAAATAAAATTTGAAGAAAAATAATTTAAGTCGAAAAACAAAAATTAAAAGTGCGACAAATAAATCAGGTACTAAGATCTACTATTTAGATTCTAGCTTCTATTTACAATAAAAATAAATAACAAAAATTTAAAGAGCATAAAAATAAATTGGTACTAAGATCTACTAATTAGATCTTAGCATCTACTTGCAATAAAAATAAAAAATAAAAATTTAAAGTGTAATAAAATAAATTTTGCATTAATTGAAATTAAAATTAAATTACAAAAAATTTAAAAACAATAGTAAAATAAAATAAAACTGTAACAAAGATCTGAAGTTGATCAGCGCAGTCTCGTAGGGAAGATGGTTGACGACCTCCTTCTTTCATACTCTGTGGAGCAAACTGACTTCTCTTCTTCTTGGATCCCTAAATCTCTCTATTTTTTTTTCTTATTTTTTCATTACTTTTTTCTGCTTTTTCTCTTATTTCCGGACTCCCTTATTTATAGATGAATTTTTCATTTTTTTTTGATAGTAAACAGTCCTAAAACCCCTCAAAATGTGTCCACCCCACGTACAATTTTTCTGGCCATCGGATCTTGTTTGGACGCACGAGATCACCCAAAAAATCATCGTCCAGCGCCTTATCAAAGTTGGATTCAATGCTGGCCGTCAGATCATTCATCAAGTCGGCTCTAGACGGTCGGATCACACCAAAAAAAACTCTTCTATTTAGTTCTCCCACCGACAACCAACCACAGCCGTCCGATTGCGCTTCAAACTGATTTGGGCCGTTGGATCACGCGTTTGAAGTGGGCCACCATTGCTGGATATGGATTGGAGCTTCCTCAGCTGTTCGATCGCGTGTTTGGCATGATTTCAACCGTCCGATTGCACACAACTCAGCCGCCCGCCATGAGCCGCGACAAAGACCGCGATCCACTGTGTTGTGGACCACGACCCAAATTCTGTGGATCGAGCGGTCGGTCCACCGTGCACCGAAGGTTTTTTTTTAAAATGATTTTTGGATATTTTTGCTTGATTTTGCTCGGATTTTGTGCTTAAAAATAAGAAAAAATATGAATTAATTTTTTTATTAATTCTCAATTATTTTGGTGCTTAAATTGTTCAAGTAGCTTGACATCTATTTTTCATAAATATGTTCTAATTTTATAATTTTTAAAATTATTTATTTTTATAAAAAAAATTAATTTATTTATGAAATTAGATTTTGTAGAAGATGTTAGCACCATTAATTATCTAAAATAAATGTAAAAATATACGACTTCTCAACGAGCCAAGGGGTCATTGCAACCACTGCATACTCAGAGAACTTTCTCCATAAGCATGTAAGGCATTTCAAATACAATGCATCATAGCTGAATTAATTTAAATAACTAAAAATCAATATACAATTAACAAATTCAACTAATAAATATATTTGAAAGTCTTTACATCAAGTAATTATTGATTGGTAATCTTAACTAATAACAATAAATCTAAATCTAAACAATGTTGATATTATTGAATCTTGCTTCAAATATCACTCCCAAGCAGTACTCATGTCCGAAACTAAGCATCTAAATCTAAAAAAAAAAGGAGAGAATAATGAGCTTGACGGCCTAGTAAGTTACGAACATTCTAGATAGATAAATCTAGTAATAATAGTATACTGAAAATAAGTATATCAGTTGTATTGGTTCAAAATTTCAATTCACATATACAACACTTTCCAAATAATAAGTATGCAAATGCAATCTTTGTACAATTCAAATTTTATTCATTAATCAATTTCTTTCAAAACATCACTTTCATCTCAATAGTCATGAACTAAATCAAAGTGCCACTGCATAACTCTTAGTGGCAAGGTATCAAAGTACTAACGCACAACCCCATTGGCGAGGTGTTAAATTACTAGCATTTAACCATCCCACTACCGGGATATCAAATTACCAGCATATAATCTTCACTGGCAGGGTATCGTAGTACCAGCATTTACTACCCTACTGGCAGAGTGTCAATATACCAACCTTTAACTACACTAGTAGGATATCATAATACTAGCATTTAACCCCCACTAGCAGGGTTTGATGCATAGTCAGGCTGCGAGTTATAATCTGTCTCAAATCAAAATATTTTTTCTCAAAAATATTTTATATTTTAAATTTAATAATTCATAAAACTATACGACGTTGAAATCAATCGGATACAATCCATATCAAATTCAATGCGTTCGATCATAAATTATTTAATATTCTATAGAAAGGCATATTCAGTAATTAAAAATACAATACATCAATTTCATAAATCATGAATAATTTAATGTAGAAAATATTTTATAATTTGTTGATGAATCTAGGATAAGTGAAGAATCACTTATTTTGTAACTGAAACTAATAAACTGATCAAATTAATTTTGAGAATTCCTTTCAGAACTCGTCACCACTGCATCAGAAACTTGTGCATCTTATTGTGTAAGAGCAAAGACCCTTCCTTGGATCCAAGGTTTTAAGCTTTCATCTTTATTTCGTTCAACGATCAGAACAGACTGACTTTTTCTTCTTTATGGACATTCAGCTATTTTGTGGTCTTTTCGACCACAATCAAAGCATGCATTGGTGTTCTAGAGATGATCTTTTTTATCATGAGCTCTACCACATCTAAAACACCTAGTGCTATCAGAAGACTCAAAGTTATCACTTGCTGATCTCTTGTTTGCACTCTCAATATTTCTATTATTCTTCTTCTGGGATTCATTTGACCTATTTGTCTTCTTTTGACTTCTTTCCCTTTCGGTACATTCCTTATTGATTTCTGTTTCAATTATCAATGCTTTATTCATCACATCTGCATAAAATAAATAGCTAATTCATATGGCACCACTTGCTTTTTAATTCCTGTCCACAATTTCATCTTAAATTTATGCACCCAATCATGCTCATTCTCAACCAATCTCGGAATAAATTTGGCGAACTCCATAAATTTAGCCTTATATTCTGCGACTATCATATTCCTTTATTTCAGATAAATAAATTCCTGGTCTTTCTGAGTCTTTACACTTTGAGAAAAATACTGGTCATTAAACGTCAATCGAAATCTCTCGTAGGTGAGTTCTCCATCTTGTTCATATTTGTTCCACTCTCCACCGCCAATTGAATGCCTCACCTTGCAATATGCATGATGCATATAAGATCTTTTGATCAACTTAATAGTAAATGCTTTTTCCATCTATATAAATCAATTTTTAGCTTCCAAAGATTCTGTAGTTCCCTTGAAAGTTGGTGGGGCCAACTTAAATTGTGCAATACTACGTGGCTCTTGCTGCTCTTTATGTCCTTATGGTGGCTGTGTTGTTACATTTGCCATTCTTGCAGTAACTATTGCTGCAACGGCTGTTACGATTGCATTAAGCCAACTAATGTCTGCATTATTTGGGCCATACTTAGTTCTTGCTGCTTCATTTGAGTGTTTCTGATAGGATTGATAACTCCCTCCTATTGAGGCATAGCACCAACTTGCTGAGTATTGCTATTTTGTTGGTTTGATGCTTTCCTAGCAATACCTCGAGCAGCCTTTATGATCCAACATGGAGTCATCTTAATCTTGACACCCAACTAGCTTTCTGAAATTCTCTTTCAAAATCTAATATCCAAAATTATACTTTTATCAAAATTTAACCATGATTATTGTAAGAATAAAATTTTAAATCTCGAAATCTTCACAGGATCATCCGACATCCCAATTGGTTCGATCTAGGGCATCCAATTAATTAACTATAAATCAAAGGTCATGCTAGGATGTAATCAATGGTGAAATCTCATAATGCTCTACTTGATCAAGATGGAGGCTAACATGTGGTCCGACGGTCATTGGTCAAGATCTCTTCATCAGGTTCTGTCAAGATTATTAAAAGGTCTTTTTAAGATTTAGAAAATCTTAAGAGAAAAACTATATATAGAGAGAATTCATGTAGAGAGAGCATAATTCTAGAGAGAGAAGCTAGAGAGAGAAATAGGAGACTAGGCTTCAGTCATCATCTAAAGAGAGACACCAGAGAGAGAGACAACTCTTCTCTCTTTTTTTTGCTTTTTTTTTTTCTTTAGCCAAGCAGGGAAGTGGCTATGGTCCGGTTCCAACAGGGTACGGTGGTGCAGTCGGATGTTCGATGATAGGTGTGAGATATGGCCAATGATGGTTCATAAGAAAAGGTGAAAACCAAATCAAAATAGGGCCGAACCAAGATCCTTTTCTCAATTATTCTAGGTACCAGCTCACTTACCGATGGCTGGAGCTCTAGCATAGGCTAGAGGATAAAGTGGAGAAGGGATCAGGGGCTTTTGTGATGAGCACTGACAGCGGACATGGCTGGAAAAGAGAGAGATCAGAAAATAGGAGATTTTCTTTTCATGATTTTCAGATGAAACCGACGGTCGGCGGCGATGCCTAAAGCTATGGGGAGAAAGCGAAGAGAGAGAGAAAGGAAGGTCGGGGCTTTGGGCTCCGGTGAGCTCTCCAACTTCGATTTTCGGTGGACATGGTGATGGCTTTCGGGAAGAAAACTCTGGAGATTTCTTCGACTTGGGTTTTTGGTTTCTCGATGGGATGGACGGGGAAGCTTCCCCTTAAATAGAGCCTAAGGGGAGTTTGACTCCCCCCTTGCCATGGTTTTCGACTTTGATCAGGAGTCCATTGAAGAAGAAGACTTTCATTAGAAGTCTTCTTTCGGCCCTCTTTTTCTTTCTACCACTTTAAAAGTTGTGCAGGGTGATTGGGCTGGTCAAGGAGACCAGGGCTAGTTGATCTCGGGCTTGGGCTAGGATATTACAATAACACTATTTGAAGTATGATCTGATCTATTCCACTATGCTGAATTTTAACTCCATTCTATCTTGTTTGATGCTTGTAGAGTTGACAATTGTATCCTCTTTCACCGGACGTATGTTTCTTGTATGGTGTTTGCTTGAAGGGAAAGCATATGATTTAATCTCAAACATAATCTGGTTGAACCTACGGCATATTGTATACATAATTGTAGAATGTTCAGATGCTATTTTTGTTTATTTTAAATTTTTAATAAACATCCTCATGAATAAGACTCTATTATACAGTCATTTTTTTTCTTAACTATTTTATTGATATACATTTTTGGAAAATATGTCTTATAAAAGAATTACAACCTGAAAGCAGATTTGTGCATATATCTTCCATTCGGCTGGTTGGATCTGTTACAACCCTTGCCATCTTACTTGTGCAGGAAGCAGTGACTTTTTAGTACATTGTAAATTGGGGGAGACAATGAGAGGAAAATTAAGGAGGATAATACTGTGGGTGCAGCGAACTGAATCCGCATTTCAGCATGTTCAACAAGTGGATCCTCATCAAGTACTCTTTGCAGCTTTTTCTGATGACTGTGACCCACATTTCTTATTTAATTTTGAATAGTATAATTGTGTGCCTTCGGATGAAACCTTATGATGCAATAGGTTTTCTTTTTCTTTCATTCAGGCCAAATTACACCAAACTACTATCTATTATTTGATTGTTTTACTAAATTTTTAATAATTTCTTAACTCTTAAAGTTGTATTCTAAAGAAAATTCTAATTTCATATGAAAGACATCTAAACTACTGCCCCTGGTATGGGATACTTGGCATGACAGTAGAATACTGATGGTACTTGTTCCTAAAAAAATTAAGCATTACTGGAACCATAGCCACTCACAAAAAGTTAATCTTTATACTATGTTGTGAGTTAGTGGGATTTCTTTCCAAAAAGAACTGCAGAAAGAAAAATGAAATTGTGATTGAAGAAATTATTTATAAAAAACTTGACTTTACGTGATTAGGTAGAAACAATCACTTTGGGATGAAAATTTGTAAAATCCTCCATATTCAATTATTTAATTGATTTGTGTATGCTATTCTACCCTATTATTATCATTCAACTTGCACTATATTAAAGCTTGCGGAGAATTGTGTTAACAATAACCATAATGATCAAGCCTTGTATTAACTATTTGTTGAGGATCATGTGTGAGGTGTAGTTCCACATGTTATAAATAGTGGAAAGGAAAAGGATTGATGTCCATCGTTCGGTTCAAAATTTAATGGCTTAAGCTTTTAGGGTGAATTGGGTTCCAACATGTATATCAAGCCCTTCTGCTTCTGCATTCAACTCCTAGTCCCTCCAACAACTTCTATGAAAGCCAAAGGTGTGAGGATCCTGTGCAACATTCCAAGCGATGAAAGTGCTGGTTTTGGTGTCTCTTGTGAAGAATGGTAACTAAAGGTTGTAAGAATGATATCATGGTAGGACCTCTATGTGCTAAGTTAGAGAGTGGGCTCAAGCATAGTTCTTGGAAAAGCAAACTATTTTATAAGTGTGTGAAACATATCTCTTGGGGGGGGCCGATAACACATGGTGAATCATGGCTCTTGGAGAGTAGAGCCTTTAGCTATAAGTGTGTGAAACATATCTCTTTGGGGGGGGGGGGGGGGGGGGCGAGGGTGGTGGGGCGCAATAACACATGGTGAATCATGGCTCTTGGAGAGTAGAGCCTTTAGCTAGCGGTGAAACCTAGTGCACGTGATATACATTCATGAGATTTTTGAGTAGTTTCTCCTGTTGGAGGATAAGGCTATGAAAAAACCATTGGCTCAAAACCTTGATTATCCTTGGAGTTGTGTCCAAAGACCAAAGAGGAGCAAGATTACATGCTTAAGGTTTCGTATGCTAATGAAGTTGGTTTTTTGATGTATCTTATGGTAAGAATGAGGTAAGATATTTCATCTGTTAGTTGTTGGATATATGTTGTGATTTCTAGGAGGGCGAATAGTTCACATGTTGTTAATGTTTTTTTGAGGGAAACATGTGGCTAATGTTGTAAACAAGTATATGGCAAGTACAGTAAATAGCTTGGAGGCGGTGAGAAGGATGATATGATATTTGAGGGGGATAATTGTATAGTCATGGAGGTGAAAGGTTATGTGGATTTTGACTACGGGAGTCACCTCAGATGACATCATGACATGCTATTTGTCTATTTGGGTGGTGGTCTGTTCAGTTGAAAATCCATGTTGGAGTGCACTATAGCTTTGTCGAGTATAGAAGTGGAGTATGTGGTCATTGAAGCAGCTATGTAGTTTAGTTGTCACATGAAAGGCTTTGTCACACATAGAATCATGCAAGAGAAGGTGAATATTTATTGTGACAGTCTAGGTACTATGTTTGTTGCATTCCGTTTGGTGTATGATATGAGGAGGAAGCACATCAACATTTGGTATCGCAAACTGAGAGTTCATTGATGAGGATGAGGGCAAGGTTCAGTTGGGAAAAGCCTACAGTGGATAATGTGATAGATATGATGACTGCACTAGTGAAAATGGACAGGCTCAGGCATTGCCTAGATTTGGCCAATTTCCAAGACGGCAGTGACTAAAGACCCCAAAGGGTATAACTTGTAAATTACATGAACATAATTTTAGTCAGTGTTGGATCACATGTAAAAAGAGGCCATGTTTCTTTCCTTGTTTAGACTTTGTGGTAGTTGTTTCTGATAAGAAAAAGAGGGCTGGGCTCCTCTTTTAAGTTATGTGGGCCTAGGTATTTAATGCGAGAAAAACATGTAATAGAGTATGGAATTCCATGGACTCTCATGAGGATTCTTTAACCCATTGCCATCCTGAACATTGGAAAATTAGAAAAAATGAGTGCTAAAGTCACAGACCCAATCTGTGTTCAAGCTATACATCTGATTTTGTCATAGATTCTTGAATGGTTGTTATCAAATCCTTCACCATAGGAGTTTGGCTTGCAATTTTATACCTTTGCTCTCTTAGGTTTTTCTATGAGAGGTTGTTGGTTTGAGGTTTGTCAAAGCATTTCCTATAATAAGAGAAAGTGGTGGACATCACAAGATAGCCTATTGTTTTGGGATATGGTTGCTTTGTACATTATTTTGGATAGTGGGTTTTTTCTCTACTCTCCCCATCGATGTAGGCACATTGCCCAAGCATGTAGAATACTCGTTTTTCCTCTCTTTAATTTTTCGCCTTTTATGATATTCTTGTCTTTGCAGTTTGCATCGTGTTTTTTTGTGGCAATATAGGTGGTTGATCTACTATGTGCTGCAGCATCTGGTGGCAAAAGATCCCAAGCAACTGTCAGAAGCTGTAAAGGCATGGTGGTAATTGGTGGTTCTTGTGAACAATAACATGAAGGTTGGCAAAGTGGAATCATGGTGGCTGCAATGTAGCATGTGGACTCTTCAGGGGCATGGTGCTGGTTTAGAGTGTGGACTTGGGCATCGTTCTTGGAGGAGTAGACTCTTGTAAGACTATGGTGAAGTGTGGATCTTGGAGAGCAGGGTGCTCTTCAGCTGGAGCCGTAACAGATGGATGTGGCTCTTAAAAGGATGAACTCGTGGATTGAAGTGGTAACTCATGGTGAAGCATGGCTCTTGAGAGTGGGTATCCTGGATTGTAGTAAAGACTGGTGCACTCAAAAGAGTAATTGGGCAAGGGACTTGATTAGAGAATAGTGATTGAGACTATAGGGGGACTTTAATAGGTATGCAATGAAGGGATTGATTGTTGAAGATCACTTATGAGGTTTAAACCCATGCGAAATAAATAGCCGAAGAGAAAGGATTTATATGCATGGTTGAGCTTAAAATCTAACAGCTTAAGGTTTTAGGTTGAGATGAGTCCAACATGGATATCAAGGCCTTTTATCTCTTATCCCCCTAACTCTTTTTGGAGGGAATTTTGTTTAGGCATTTAGGAATATGGGAAATTTTACATGCTCCTAAGGCCCTATTTGGGAACACTTTTAGTGGGCTAAAAAGTGATTTTTGGCCTCGAAAAGCACTTTTGAGCCATTTGGTGGTGTTTGGTAAACAAATTGTAAGTGCTTTCTAGTTCCCCAAAAAGCTGAAAAATGTCTACTTGGGAGAAGCTCCATTTTGGAGTTTTTCCCCAAAAACTCTTCTTGGCTGATATCCAGAAGCTGATTTTGATTTAATGAAATTTTCAAAGGGACCAAAATACCCATGCTAACATAGTGTCATATTGTATTATGTTATATTGTATTATATTATATTATGTTATATTATATTATATTTATTATTACATTATTATATTATATTATTAGAATAATATAATAATGCATAACAATTCATATCATATCATGTCTTATTATATTATTATACTATAGTATATAATATATTATATTATATTATAATAATATTATATAGTAATATTATAATTTTATATTATATTCTAACATTCTACTTTCAAAAGCTCTACCACCAACAGCAATCCCAAATAGAGCCTAAATGGCATTTGCCTAGCTATGAGGTGGAGGTTGTGCTTTCTTCTACCAAAATGTATAGGCCTTTAACTGTAAGACCATGATAGGTAGGTGAAAGCTTGACTTTACAGGTTACACATTTGTTTTTTCATTATGAAACTGTTTTACTTATTGTCATACTATTAAAGCTTTTCTTATGCCTTGAAAAGGAAGAATGTGAATTAAATCTTTGTTTATTTTGTTTTTATTTAAATAAGATGAAAATTAAATCATAATATCATATTGTTATAAAATTTTTTTTTATTATATGTTTACAGTTGCTTCTTAGCTTTTCTTTATTGCCCAAAATTGAAAATATTATGCCAACTGATGGAGATTGTGTTTCATTTTTTTCCTCTGCAGAGTTTCTCAGGGCCCACCCTTTTTTTTTCCATATCAAGTTATTCTTTTGTTGACCAGACCTTCAGATGCCATTAATTCAACTACTGCTGGATATTGAGATTGTCAAGTCCTGGATTATGAATTGTTCCATTTTCTTTTTGTTATTTATTTTTAACATAAGGATAACAATAAAAATTTCCAGCAGGAACAGATGGTATATATTATTAAGTTATATATGAAGTTATAGGACCTTGATAATGATTATCTGTTCAATTTTCAAGTATATATTAAGTTATAATGAAATTAGATTGACATACCTGAGAATTTGAAATTGATTATGGCAGAAAAATTTGAAGAACTGGAAGGCGCATGAAGAAATGAAGTCAAAGCACTGTTTATCAGTTTCAGAAGTATTATGCCTTACCAACTCATGTCATGCAAAATTTTATGCCTATATCTGTGAAATCCTTTTTCCATCTAACTGGAGTGAGGTAGAAAACAAACAATGGTTAGACAGCAAGAGAGCACTTAGGGTTGTAGATGATAAAATTGCAGAAGATTTAATTTGTAGAGGTTGCAACCTATGTGGCTCTTCAACAATTTCCAGGTTTGTTGATTAGGACTTTCCTTGCTTTAAAATGAAAATTTTGAATACTGGAGCTACTTATATTTTCTGGTTGGTGGATTTTGGCAGGCCCCTATTGGACCAAAAAAAATTTCCACTCTACTGCTTGGAAAGCTCCAACCATGTTCACAATGTATGTCTGATATACAGACCATTCATGGTGAGGATCTTCTATCAGCAAGTTCTATTATTTATTTCATATGTTTTGAAATGGTCAAAGTTACGTGCATTAGAAGTCACAGTTTTATAATATATCTTGCATTCTTGACTTTGCATGTTACTCATCTATCTCTTTTATCTAATGCTTCAAGAGTGTTGTCTCTCTTTCTCTCTCTCTCGCCCCCCCTGCCACCCACTGCCCCCCCCCCCCCCTCTGCCCCCCTCCTCCATGATATCTAATGCCTCAATAAACAGGGAAGACCACAGTTGGCATGGTACATTTAGTCATGATGATTTTATGATTGCATTAACAAAGACAGAAAAACCACCCAGTATCATCTTGATGCACAATAAAAAAGAGGAGAGAAAAGTGAGGAGACCAAAATGTTAAGAATATAATCGCATGCTTGCTCCAATTCCATGTTATTTCATAAGATAAAGCAACAGGATCAAGAGAAGGAGAAGCAAAACAAAACCAAAGTAAATGGGGGAGAGTGTTTGATGGTCATTCACTTGGTACATGTGGTACCTTTTTCTTTTTGCTGTTAGCAGCATGTGAGGGGACAAGGCTAATGCTCACTGATTGTCATCACACAAATTCTGAAGTAAAGAAAAAAGAGCTAGGAACCAGCAGTGCACTGCTAGGCTCCACCATCATCTAGAAGTTAAAATAGTTAAAAGAAAAAGACACAACAAACACTTTCAGAAACCCATTTCTCATGACTTCAAGCCTATCCTCTCTCTTCTATGAGCCTCTAACTCTAGAGTTTTGAATTAGTATGCTTTTTGTTGGGGAAGAGGGGCGTAATTATCAAAAATGAAGGACCAAGTTTGATTATATCCATAGATTTTGATGAAGGGGGAAATTTTGTATGGAGCAAAATGAACGGACAAGAAATAAATTGATACTTCAGTTACTCTCCCATTATTAATTGAGAAGGACAATGTATAATAATTTTGAATCATTATTCACCATGTTTTTCAGGTATTTTATGTCCAGCTGCTCTCATCCTTTAAAACTTTTAGGGATATGCCTTTTTGTCCGGTCAAGATGGTACAGAATTAGTTCTTAGCATACAATACTTCATTTTTCTCCTGGAACTTCAATTACATAATTATTTTTGACCTACATTTGCAGTTGAACTATATTTGGAATTTAAATGGACCCAGATTTTAAGGATTATATTTGTACAGCAGTCTTTCAATTTCAATTGGGACTTATAGTTCAAATTGTAATCTTACAATATCAGGCACCACATTTTCCTTAGATGCCTTGAATTTGTTGTGTGCCATTAAATTGTACTTGAAACCATCGTGACAGCCACCCTGTGATATCTTTGCTGTTGATGCAGCTGTATGCATGGGATCAAACTGGGAAAATTCCACTTCTTGTAAAGAACAGAGCTGCTGAGATTTTATTTGGGAACATAACTGCTGAGAATGTCCAAAGGTGCTACAATGAGGAGAGAAAAATTCATTCTACTCTGTTGAGCAGTTCTCATCCAAAAAGTTCAAGTACAATGACAGGCGGGAAGCGAAAAAAGAATACCATGAAAAACGGAGGCAATGGAGATACAGGAAATCACAATTTATATCGTATTTGGTTGATTTTGATTAAAGTAATACTACGACATGGTAAAAGTAGTCCTTTCCAATTTGAAATTGCTGTGAATAGGGAAAAGGATCTTGAGAATGGTAGGTTTGAATTGCTATCATTCACAATGCCATGCTACAAACCAGTGGTGCAATAAGTCTCGCTGACAAATGACAAACCTTTAGAACCTTGGAAAAGAATCAACTCCAACAATGTCGCTGTTTATAGTGGAATAACCCGAGCAGCATTGTCCGAGTCTCCAATATTATTAGTTTTATTTATATAATCTGTTTCATAGCCCACATAGAGTTTTTTTTCATTTCATTTCGCTTGACCATTTAAAGTATATGTGCCTTGAGGTCTGTTTTGCTTGACTACACTGTCTCTGAAGACATCTTGTGATGAAGTTTCTGGCATGCGAGAATGCTGAAGCGAACTTAAGCACGAGATTTGCTTGGGGAGACGCTTTATTCTGAACCTTTTCTTTTTAATACAATATAGGCCGCAGGTTGATTAGTGGAAGGCCCGCTAATGCCTCTTACGGATTCCAACTCTAGTGAATAAATTCAATTAGAGAAATTCTTTGTGCACCACCTGTGCTGCAGAAAATCTGGCGTGGAGTGCACTGCTTCATTCTATTAAATTATGTGGTCATCATCTCATTTTTTAATATATATTTAATATTTATTTAATATTCGTAGTTTTATTTTTTTATTTAAAATTTTGAATGACGAAAATGTTTTTATGTTTGACAAAATTATGACATCTAAGGTGAAAATTATGATACTGTGGATCAAAATTATGGTATCCTACAATAGAATGTCATAATTTTGATTTAGAATGTTATAATTTTTATTTTAGATGTCATAATTGTCACAATATAGGGACATTTATGTCTAGTAAAATATCGTTTTTTTAAAATTTTGAATGATGAAAATGTCTTTTTATTTTGATAAAATTATGACATTCAAGGTAAAAATTATGACATTCTGGATCAAAATTATGACATTCTATCATAGGATGTCATAATTTTGATCCATAATGTCATAATTTTTACCTTAGATATCATAATTTTATCAAAATAGAGGGGTATTTTTGTCATTTAAAATTTCGAACGAAAAAGTAAAATTGAGTGGGCATTAAATGCGCATTGGAAAGCGGTGTCTAATAGAGTGAACTGGTGTGTTCCATGTCAGATTTTCTACACCACAGGCGGTGCACAAAGAATTTCTCAATTCAATTAGCTCTTAGGGCTCGTTCTTTTGTAGGTAAAAAATTAATCATGAAATTCATATTTTTTTGGATAAAATTTTTTTAAATAATATTTAGATAAATAATAATTTATTTATATTTTTTTATGTATTGAAAAATAATTTTAGAATCTGTTATCAATGTTTTTTTTTATATTACTAGTTTGAACAAGTTGTTAAGATCTATCTATATTTTTCATAATATTTTTTATTATATCAATATTATTATATGTAATATTATAGTATAGTATGTTATATATTGTATGTGATAATATATAATGTTATGTAATATAAATTTAGATAATTACATGTTATATGTATAGTATAATATAATAAATTATATTATCTATCATAAAATAAAATATATACTAGAATATAATATATAATATTAATATATATTAAATTATATATAATTATATTATATTATATTTATTTTATTATAATAATATAAGATATTAATATTATATTATGATTATAAAAATAAGATATTACATTACAACATTATATTATTATAATAATATATTATATTAGATTAATAAAATATTATTGTTTGATAATAATATATAATTATATAATAATATATATATAAGATAGTATTATGTATTATTTTATAAAATTAAAGATATATTTGGAATAAAATAAAAAAAGATTTTTTTTTTGGTTTATAAAAAAATGACTTATCTATCTTCTAGATGGATGAGATTTTTCCTTCATTTTATTTATAAATATTGTTCATAATAAAATAATTTATTTACTTAGAGAAACATGAGATCATAGCAAAGTTGGTCAACGACAAAGTTGATCAATTTTTCTATGATGTTTACCCATCAAATAACCAACCCTTTGGGTAAAGAGAATTAGGCTTGTCAGGAAAAATTTGCTGGATCCAATAGGACAGACAGAGAAGAGTGGTGGGGCAAGTGAGGAAGCGGGAGAGGTGAAATGTAGAGGGGGAGGTTTTGGCATGATCGTACCAAGATTAAAAAGAGAGTTTCTTGCATGTATTATTGAAAATTGTGTCCTAAAATCAATCATGTGACGATTGAGTTCATCCTTGTATATAAATTATTGATTATTGAATAATAGTTATTTTGATATTTTTCATCATAAAGTGATATCTTTTTTGAATTCTTATATTGTGATGAAGTCCCTAGAAATATGTTAGTGTACGATAAAGAGAGGATTTATCGTGTAGTTCTTAAACAAGTTTGCGACCAAATGATACGTCATTACGGGACGATGACGTTTATCGAGTGAAGATCGTTGTGTGCCATATGGATTGGTTGTCTTCTTAATCAAGGAGTGTGGTGACACTGGTATGGCATGCAAGTGAGGTGTAAGGGTACATCGTCACTGAACAAGTGACTCACCTGTTGAGCATTTTGTTGTCAAGAGCTGCTTGCGAAACACATGGATATAAATATCCTTCAGATTTGAGATCACCATAGTGACTTACAAGCAACTCACTGTGCTTTGGTGTCGAGCTATTTGGATTTTTAATGCAGTGACGGAAGGCTACTGGGTACAGTCAAGTACTTACGAAATCTGTGTGTGGATCAAGATGGGATTGACCCCTCCGGATTATTGAAGTTGCTGTATCGCTGTATTTCAATTTAGTAAAGTCTTAGCCAGGGTAATTCATGAAATGAATTTGAAAGGTTGAAATATAATGTGGATGAAATAATCTTGGTTGACAGTTAACTTGAGACCATCTTAGAGCATCCAGGGTCAAAAGGATAAATTATGCGGTAACCATGAGTATGGGTTCTGAAATATTTTTTTACAATAATTCGATCTATCTGGACGTTAGGAACCATTGCTAAATGGTATCTCGATTAGTGCAGGAATTGGTGCCTGTGCTACCGGCTTAGTGTTTGAACCTATGGAGTTTTGTACACAAGTCAGACAAAGTAGGAAGGAATTGGCCTATGTTTATATGTGTAATCTGGAAGTACTTGACTTGATTGAATATATAAGCTAACTTGATTGAGAATTGAGTTATGGGTCAAACGGGATTAAAGAGTTGCCTATGTCTAGTTAGCACGACACATGAGGTTCAGATTCAATTTCGGGAATGAACAATTTCTATCTTTGATCCATGGAACATATGAAAGATTGGATTTAAGTACTAATTAATTTCAGATTAGATCTGAATTAATTAGACTTAAATAGGTTCAAAATTTAAGTTAGACTTGGTATAAAAGTCCTAAAGAGTTTAGGATTGACAGCCTTTTGAAATTATTTTGAACCGACTTCGAATCGGACTCGAATCGGATCTATTTTGGATGAGATATGTGTATTCCTACTTGCACTAAGATTATCCACTCATGAAGCACAATCAAAAATTGATTTGGTGCTTATTTGGGGCGTCCCAAGTGGGTGTGGGAGTGGGTGCAAAGTGGATATCATAAGTGATGGTAATTATATCTCATGTAGGAGTCTTTTTTTCATGAGTATTGGACCAATTCAAATCAGATTTGAATAAAGAATCCTCCTCTCATTGGGTCATGAGAATCATCTATAAATAGAGAGAGTTTCTACCTATGGATGAGAGAAGAGAATAGAATAGCAAACAAATCAAATTGAGAGAAGAGAAAAAGATAGAGAGACAGGTGTGTGAAGAGAGAGGTCTATCTTTTACATCTCTCCTTTTGTTGCCGCCTTCTCTCCTTGGATATGGATCCTTCTTGGGCATCCCATCTGTTGGTGTGAGGTGTCACATCATCACATCTCATCCCTCGATTGATTGAGTTGCAAAGTCAATTGGCTTGGAGTTCATCTTGCTTTCCTGTAGCGTTTGACGTGCATGCGAAATAAAAGATCTGCATATCCAAGCCTCCGTGAAGGTTTATATCAGATAATTTGGGATTTGATTCATAGTTCCACTATGATTCAGGTAAGGATTTGATCTATAAACAAGTAGAACATTAGAGAAAATTTTTAGATACAATCTGGGCATTCTGGAGGAAAATTGCTCCCTTCCCTTCAACTGGATTCAGCACTGTGCGAAAACAAATATTATTAGAAATTAATTCCTTATGCATTCATATTTGCATCTAATTATTTTTCTATTTGATATCAAATCTAAAATTAATATTTTATAATCAGTATAAGATAAGTTTTACATTGGATATGATGTATATGATACATCAAATCTAATTAGATTAAATGAAGAACATAATTGATGAAATCAAGGATATGTTCATGACATAAAATAGTTTTATCAATAATTGCATGTTGATGTAATTATATATGAAATTAGATTTCAGATCTTAGTAGCCTAGTACTCGGATTGATGAGATCACCAGACCGTCTGGTCATAAGAGATTGAAGAGAGTAATATCTTTTTTATCTATTCGATGGGTTCTCTTATGACGTGTAGGAGTGTCGTTGTGATCCAGTTTCATGAAAAAGAAAAGTGAACAGACTTTTATGTATTATTTTGATCATAAATATATTTAGATTAGATCTAAAGTGATTTATGATTCATTATAATAGGATAAAATTTAGATATAAAATTATTTTAGATCTGAATTACATGTTACATATGATGTAATTGGTATTGATCTAAAAGTTATCATGATACATGAGATATATGGATGAAGTTTAGATCATATCTATGTTTGTTCAATTGTTAAACATATTATAAAAATTTATTTTTATATGTTGAAACATATGGTATGCTTCACTTGAAACTCTTATAAAATAGTCCTACAAACTGAAACACATGTTTCACACACTTAATTTTGAATTAAGTTTGAATGATCTAGAATTGAGAATTGAAGATCATTAAGATACCACATAATATGTTGAGCAAAGGGTTAGCATGAATCAGATCATTTTAATGGGTTAGACCTAGGGTTAGAAACATATATGGATCAAGTAGAAAAATTAATTAAATCTAATTAAGTGTTGAATTAGATTAGATCAGTATTTTTTTAAATCAATCTCAATAGTTGAAGTCTAATCAAGTTCATGTGTTTGACCCTAATAAATGGACCATGATCATGGCTCTGTGGTTGAGCTTGAATTTTCTGGTGTGCCAAATCGAAACTAATTAACCAGTTGGTGTCTAAGGTAAGTTTGGCAGATTCGATCAAATGGTTTTTAATTGGAAGCTATTCACCTAGATGTGTCTATGGTGAGTTAAGGGCAGATTCCTCTCGCTGATCTCACTTACCTGGCCAATATGGTAGATTATGTTTTGATTAGGTCACTAGTCGATTCGTGCAGACCCATGCCATTAAGGTAAATCAGTGTGACTGATTTACGTGTCTTTAGATTAGCTTGTGTTTAATCCTTTACATGACTTGATGAAGTCAGTGGAAAAATTTGCAGTTTGCAGATCGACTTCTTCTCTTATTCTCAAGTCAATGAAATCAAATCTTCTAAATTATTAGGTCCATAAAGTGATAAAGTTATGAGATAACTTGATCATTGCCTCCCATTAAGATGTGTGATAATGAGTCTAATATTCTAAATAGGCATTGGAGGCGCCACACGCCTGGTGTCTATTACGTATTTGAATTGTCATTCATCATATGACCATCATGATGTACCTTCAGATCAATGCTCAGGTTGGTCGAGCCATACTCGGGCCTGGACATCCATTTGTTGGATGCACTTGATGTGTCATGTTAATGGTTGGACCTAACCAAGATTTTCAGTCGAGACGCCACACGCCTGCTGAAGGGATGTCTGGGGCAAAACCTAATGCTAGAAGTTGTTTGGAGAAACAATTGGTTATGAACCTACCCATTGATGCACTAGGATTGGCCGAGCCACACTTGGGCCTAAATGCAGTCCGTGTGGATTCTAGTACCCGCTAAGAAATTAATATAATTCCTCGAGTTGGAGGTATATGCTACCAATTCGCAAAAAATAGTGGGAGGACCTTTAGACTAAAGTCCCTGTCTTCAGGATTAAAAAAAAAAAATTCATATACCAATAGGTTAATATTTTCTCCTTTCAGTTATGGCCAACACACTATCCCTCCGTTCGTTGTTGGACAGCGACAAGCTCATCGGACCCAACTTCGATAGTTGGTATCGAAAGTTGAAGATCGTGTTGGAGCATAAGATGATTTTGTATGTCCTTACGGATCAGGCATCGAAAAAACCTACAGCCAATGCTCCTCGTGCTGTGAGAGACACTTACATGAAGTGGCTCAATGATCGTACGACTGTACGTTGCATGATGAGAGCAGCTATGAATGATGAACTTAGTCGTAAGTTCGAGGATGCACAGCCTGAGGAAATGATTCAAATGTTGAATGAGTCCTTCGGCATCCCTGAGGATGCGGAGAGACATAAAATCTCCTGCGCAGTGTTCAATGCCCGTATGCGAGAGGGAGCTTCAGTCACCGATCATGTATTATATATGATTGAGTAGATTGAATGCCTTAGCAAACTTGACTTTCCGTTGCATGAACAGTTAGGCAAAGATGTTATCCTCAATTCGCTACCAAAATCCTACCTATCCGTTCTCAGTCATTATATAATGACAAAGCCTGCAGTAAACTACCATGGTTTGTTAGGATTATTGCAGACTTTTGAGAAGGATCACCAGCTTCAAAAGGAGCCAGTGAATTTAGTAGAAGGTTCATCTACAGGGCGTCGATCCTCTAGGAGAAAAAAGAAGAAAAAGATGCAAAAATTTCATGCCGTCGATCTTAAGCAAAGCAAACCGTCAAAAGTTGACAAGAACCAGGTAGAGTGCTTCTTTTGTAAGAAGCTGGGTCATTGAAAAAGGAATCGTCCTGCTTATGTAGCCACCCTTGACCCAAACAGGCCTAAGAACAAGAGAAAGAGGCAAGTGGTTGCTTCACAAGGTATTTATATGATAACACCTTATAATTCTCTATTTGTGATACTGCTACCTGGGTATTGGATACCAAAAGTTCTATTAATATATGCAATTCATTGCAGGGACTGCAGGTAAGTAAAAAATTTTGAGAGGGCGAACGGTTCCTTAATGTTGGAGATGGAAGCCTTGTTCCAGTTCTGGCCTTGAAAACTTTGCAGCTCGTCTTCGAGTCCAGTGGTGTCATATTAGATGATTGTCATTATTGTCTCTCCTTTATGATGAATGTCATCTCTGTAGATTTTTTGACCAAACTTGATTACAAATTTATAATAAAGGATAATTTTTATGATATCATTATGAATGATACTACAATTATGTGCGGATAATTAAAACATGGCATATACATAATATCACGGCCTGTTAGTATAATGTACATGCCTAGTAAACGTCCCAAAATAGATAATGTCAGCGAATCCTACCTTTGACATTGTAGGCTTGGTCATGTGAACAAGAATAGGATTGACAGGTTGATCAAGGAATGTGTCTTTGAGATAGATGATTGTGAATTATTGCCTATCTGTGAATCTTGTCTACTTGGTAAGATGACTAAGTCACCTTTTAAAGAAAAAGGTGAAAGAGCCAGTGATATCTTAGGTCTAATACATACTAATGTATGTGGGCCTATGAACATAAGTGCCAGAGGAGGATATTAATACTTCATTATGTTTACAAACGACCTATCGAGGTATGGGTATGTCTATCTTATGAAGTATAAGTCAGAATCATTTGAAATGTTCAAATGATTCCGTGCTAAAGTAGAGAAACAAACTGAAAAGAGTATTAAGATCCTTCGATCAGACTGAGGAGATAAGTACCTCACCAGTGAGTTTCTGACATATCTGGAAGAGAATGGGATTCTCTCACAATGGACTCCTCCTGGAACACCACAATATAATGGTGTGTCCGAGAGGAGAAATCGAACCTTATTAGATATGGTCTGATCCATGATAGGCTTTTCCAGTCTGCCAATATCCTTTTGGGGATATGCTCTAGAGACTGCCTACTATATTTTGAATAAGGTGCCCAGCAAGTCTGTCGATAAAACTCCATATGAGATATGGACTGGGCGTAAGTCGGTGCTCTCACATTTTAGGATTTGGGGGTGTCCAGCTTATGTCAAGTATTTAAAGACAGATAAGCTTGGACTGAAATCTGATAGATGCTTGTTTGTAAGATATCCAAAAGAAACTAAAGGGTACTACTACCTCGCTGCAGAACAAAAGGTGTTTATCAGCAGTCGGATAGTCTTTTTAGAAAAGGAGTTCCTTGGTGAAGGAGCTAATGTCTATAAAATTGAACTTAATGAAGTTCATGAGGTGAAAGGACCGACACATACAGAATTGGATTCGATTGGTGAATCGAATTCGGAGCCAGTAGAGGCACCATTAAGGAGATCCGGTAGAATACCGCGTCAGTCGGACAGATATTATGGTTTTCTGATCTGGGACGGTGATCCTATTGAACTTGATGAGAACAATGAGGATCCGATCACCTATATGGAGGCCATGCAAAGGCCTGACTCTCAAAAATAACTTGAGGTCATGAAGTTCGAGATGGAGTCCATGAAGATCAATAGTGTCTGGACACTAGTTGATCCATCCGAAGGGATAAAACCCATAGGGTCTAAATGAATTTTCAAGAGAAAAAAAGAAGCGGATGGGAATGTAGAGATCTATAAAGCTCGTCTAGTTGCTAAGGATTATCGTTAGCGTTATGGTATTGACTATGATGAGACATTCTCTCCTGTGGCAATGCTTAAGTCCATCCGGATTATGCTTGCTGTCGCTACACACTTAGATTATGAGATCTGACAGATGGATGTCAAAATCGCTTTTCTTAATGGAGAGTTGGAAGAAGAGGTGTATATGATATAACCTGAAGGGTTCACATCCACACACGAATCGAAAGTGTGCAAGCTGAAAAGGTCAATTTATGGACTTAAGCACGCATCAAGGAGTTGGAACATGCATTTTGATAAAATAATCAAAACGTATGGCTTCGTTAGGAACAGAGAAGAACCTTACGTCTACAAATGGGCTTATGATTTCGTGGTCATTTTTCTTGTGCTGTACGTGGATGATATACTGTTACTAAAAAATGACATTCCGATTTTGCAAAGTGTGAAGCTATTGTTATCATCACAGTTCTCCATGAAGGATTTGAAAAAAGCATCCTACTTCTTAGGGATGAAGATCTATAGGGATAGATCTAGAAGGTTGCTTGGATTGTTCCAATCCACGTATATTGATACCTTGTTGAAGTGGTTCAATATGAATAATTACAAAAAAGGCTATCTACCGATCGGCCATGAAATTATTCTTTTCAAGAAGGATTATCTGACAACTCCTGAGGAGAGAGAGCGCATGAGTAGAATACCATATGCTTCGACAGTAGAATCTATCATGTACACTATGACATGTACAAGGCCGGATGTGGTCTATTCACTAGGGGTAGTGAGTTGGTACCAGTCAGATCTGGGTGAGAAGCATTGGAAGATAGTAAAAGTAATTCTTAAGTATTTAAGAAATACTAAAGACCAATGGCTTATCTATGGAGACTCTGATCTGAAACTTGTGGGATATACTGATTTCAATTTTTAGTCAGATTTTGATGACAGCAGAAGTATATTGGACTACGTATTTACCTTGAATGGAGAAGCTGTTTGCTGAAAAAGTTTCAAGCAACGTACTGTGGCCGATTCTGTATGCGAAGTAGAATACATTGCTGATCGGATGCTGCAAAGGAGGCGGTGTGGTTGCAAAAGTTTATTATCGAGCTGGAAGTTATACCTTCCATTGATGGTCCTGTCCTGCTGTATTGTGACAGTTTCAGTGCCATAGCTCAAGCAAAAGAACCTAAATTATACCATCGAACTAAACATATTTTGCACCGCTATCACCTAGTGCGAGAGATCGTGAACCGAGGTGACGTTGAGCTTCAAAAGATCGACAGAAAGGAGAACCTAACCAACCCCTTCACTAAAGCTCTCGGGATCAAAGAGTTTGATGACTTCAAATGGAAGATGGGTATAAGATACTGCCTCGATTGGCTTTAGTCCAAGTGGAAGTTGTTGAAAATTGTGTCCTAAAACCAATCGTGTGACGATTGAGTTTATCTTTATATATGAATTATTGATTATTGAATAATAGTTATTCTGATATTTTTCATTACAAAGTGACATCTTCCTTGAACTCTTGTACTGTGATGAAGTCCTTAGAACTATGCTAGTGTACGATAAAGAGAAAATTTATCGTATAGTTCTTAAACAAATTCGCGATCAAATAATACGTCATTACGGGATGATGATGTTTATCGAGTGAAGGTCATTGTATGCCATATGGGTTGGTTGTCCTCTTAACTAAGGAGTGTGGTGACACTGGTATGACATACAAGTAAGATGTAAGGGTACATCGTTACTGAACAAGTGACTCACCTGTTGAGCATTCTGCTGTCAAGAGTTGCTCGCAAAATACATGGTATACATATCCTTCAGACTTGAGATCATCATAGTGACTTGCAAGCAACTCACTGTGCTTTGGTGCCGAACTACCTGAATTTTTAATGCAATGACGGAAGGCTACTGGGTACAGTCAAGTACTTGCTAAGTCTGTGTGTGGATTAAGATGGGATTGGCCCCTCCGATTTATTGGAGTTGATGTATTGCTGTATTTCAATTTAGTAAAGCCTTGGTCAGGGTAATCCATGAGATGGATTTGAAAAGTTGAAATACAATGTGAATGAAGCAATCTCGGTTGATAGTTAACCTGAGACCATCCTAGAGCATCCAGAGTCGAAAGGATGAATTATGCGATAACCATGAATACGGATTCTGGAATATTTCTTTGTGATAATTCGACCTATTTGGACGTCGGAAACCATTGCTAGATGGTATCTCAATTAGTGCAGGAATTGGTTCCTGTGCTATCGGCTTAGTGTTTGAACCTATGGAGTCATGCACACAAGTCAGACAAAATAGGAAGGAATTGACCTATGTTTATATGTCCAATCTGGAAGTACTTGACTTGATTGAATATATAAGCTAACTTGATTGAGAATTGAGTTATGGGTCAAATGGGATTGAAGAGTTGACTATGTCTAGATAGCACTACACATGAGGTTCAGGTTCAATCACGTAGATGAACAATTTCTATCTATGATCCATGAAACATATGAAAGATTGAATTTAAGTATTAATTAATTTCAGATTAGATCTGAATTCAAGTTAGATTTGATACAAAAGTCCTAAAGAGTTTAGGCTTGACGGTCTTTCGAAATTATTTTGAACCGACTTCGAATCGGACTCGAATTAGATCTATTTTGGATGAGATATGAGTATTTTTACTTGCACTGAAAATATCCACTCATGAGCATGATCAAAAATTGGTTTGGTGCTTATTTGGGGCGTCCCAAGTGGATGTGGGCATGGGTGCAAAGTGGATATTATAAGTGATGGTAATTATATCTCATATAGGAGTCCTTCTTTCATGAGTATTGGACCAATTCAAATCAGATTTGAATAAAGAGTTCTCCTCTCATTGGGTCATGAGAATTGTCTATAAATAGAGAGGGTCTCTACCTATGGATGATAGAAGAGAATAGAATAGCAAACAAATCAAATTGAGAGAAGAGAAAAAGATAGAGAGACAGACGTGTGAAGAGAGAGATCCTTCATCTTCTACATCTCTTTATTTATTGCCGCCTCCTCTCCTTGGGCGTGGATCCTTCTTGAGCATCCCATCTATTGGTGTGAGGTGTCACATCATTATATCTCATCTCTCGATTGATTGAGCTGCGAAGCCAATTGGACTGGAGTTTATCCTACTTTCCTGCAGCGTCTGACGTGCATGCGAAATAGAGGTTCTGCATATCCAGGCCTCCGCGAAGGTTTATATCAAATAATTTGGGATTTGATCCATGATTCGCTGTGATTCAGGTAAGAATTTGATTCATAAATAAGTAGAATATTAGAAAAAATTTTTAGATGCAACCTGGACATTCTGGAGAAAAATTGTTCCCTTCCCTTCATGTATATCTTTATAGATATTTGAAATTACATTTATAGACTTAAAAATTATTATTTATGTTTATATTTTTATAAATTATTTTTTTACGTATATCCATATAGATAACAAAATTGTGTTTACCTTTGTAAATTTCTTATTCGCATGTATATCCTTATGAGTTTTTTCTTTTTATGTATATATTCTTATAAATTTATTATTTATATGTATATTCTTATAAATTATTTTTTACATATTTATCTTATTGAGTTAATGATATACATGTAAAAGGAAATAATTGATAATGGTGTGTAGGTAAAAAGAAATAATTTACAAAGGTATGCACAAGAAAGAGATAATTTGTAAGGATGCACATGCATAAAAATAATTTATAAGCAAATTTATAAGAGTATGTACATAATTTCAGATATGCATGCAAAAGAAAACCGAAGAAAAGACATCCTATGGTGATTGGGTTTGTGACACCTGCGCTCTTCCTCCCTCTCTCTCTCTCTCTCTCTCACGCGCACACACACACACTTCCGAAAGAGAGTTGATCATGGGATGGGCTTAGACATAAAAAAAAAAAAAAATCAAATTTTAATTAGGCCCAGCCCGAAGGTCAATTAAACAAATAAATATAATTTAGGCTTAGGGCCTAGCCCATGATCAGCCCTATTTGAAGCAACTGTCCAGACGAATCTTATTAGTGGATCTTTTTTAGTTCAAAGAGGCTATAAAATTTGAAGAATCTAATAAAATTATGATCTCTTAATGTGATAGCCCAAAACCTAGCCAAGCCCAATCTCAGCCCACCAAAACGAAAAAAAAAAAAACAGAGGAAACCGAGAAGAAGACTCCCGATAGGAGTCTTCTTCTCCGGCGAAATCCGGGCGAGACCGGGACTCCTAGGACCCCTCGGAGTCCTAGGGCCCCCTATAAGAATACCCTTCTCCCTTGAGACCGGACATCGGCCTCTTCCCTTTCTCCTTCTCTCCGATTTTCTCAAAATAGAGCTGCGGACACCACCTTGTCTTCGCCGTGATTGCTCTCCGACGAAGTCACCGGAGGTCAAGGTAAGCTTCCCTCCTTTTCCTCCCTTCCTTCCTCTTCCTCCCATGCCCTGTGCGCGGCTGTCGGCAACGAGCGTCGCCGATTTTCGATCGGGAAAAAAGACTATGTTTTGGTCTCTTTCCCGTGAACTTTTCCGGCGCCGGCGATCGAAATTGACCGCCGGCCACGCTCCTCCGTGACCGGGGGAGTGGCCCCCGTCGGCCGCCGGCCTCCGCCGCGGCGGCTGTGGCCTGAACGGCCCGGCAAAAGAGGGAACGTCGGTCCCCTGTTCCGGCGCGGGAAGAACCAAGAAGAAGAAGAAAAAGAAAAGAAAAGAAAAAGAAAAGAAAAAGAAAAGAAAAGAAGAAAAAGAAGAAAAAAAAAAGAAAAGAAAAGAAAAAGAAGAAAAAGAAGAAAAAAAAAGAGAGAAAAAGAAAAGAAAAGAAAAGAAAATAATAATAATAATAATAAATATATATATATTTATATATATATATAAGTAAGTAAATAAATAAATGAAATTGATGAGAGAGAGAGTTTCTCTCTCTTCTTTCAGTTTAAACCCTGACTTTCTCTCTCTGGAATTGAACTTTCTCTCTCTACTTTCTCTCTCTAGAATTTTCTCTCTCTAGATTGTTTCTCTCTCTTGATGAATTTCTCTCTCTCTAAAGTTATTCCTCTAGGATTAGCGAAGTGGAAGGCTTCATTGATGATCTTGATCGAGTTTAGAGAAGAGTCTGATTTTAAGTGAGATTTTGATTTTGGGATTTATTAGATTTAATTTTGAATTAAAATTAATATAAAAATATAATTTTGGATAATAGGCACAGAAGAATCTCCTAGAAGTTAGTCGATCTGTTCATTCAGTGCTCCGTGAAAAGTAAGTAATGAATCATCTTTTCGAGATATTTCATATTTATTCTGAAAATAAATAATTATTCTCTGAAATTATGCATGATTTATGAAATTATGTTTTGTAAGAAAAGTGCTTTTGAAATGTTATGGTATATCGATTTATGCACATATTTAGTGAAAGATTATGATATATATTGTGGTACAAAGTGTTTTGATACAGATCGGATTTATGCTCTCAGCCTAACTATGTTTCAGTGGGCCCCGCCAATGGGGATTATACGTTGGTACTCAATGGACCCTCCCAGTGGAGGTTGTGCGCTGGTGTTTGTGGATCCTGCCAGTGGGGGTTGTGCGCTGGTATTCTGTGGACCCCGCCAATGGGGGTTAAACGTTGGTCATAGTCAAGGCTGTTGAGTTACGAGTGTTTTAAATCGAATCGGATTTATGATTATATTATATGTGAATATTTAAAAATATTTGATTTGTATTAAATCAGCATGAAATATACTCTTATGTTTATTTGCAGCATTATTCTTGAAAATTATATAATATCTGAAATATCTGGTAGAGATACTTGTTACTTACTGGGCTGTCTAGCTCATTACCTTTCTTTCTATTTTTCAGATTCAGATAATTAATTTCGAGCGTGGGACGAAATATTGGACAGAGCTTTTAGAAACGAGATTAGCATTGTCAACTTCATTGAACTTGGATGTAAGACATTTCATTTAATTACTTGAATTACAATTGAATAATAATTATTTGAATTTATTCCGCTGTGATGCATTGATATCGTGATGAGATGCCTTACATGCTTATGGAGAGAGTTCTTCATAAGTATGCGGTGGTTGTCGCGACCCTCGATTCACAATCTCGGATCGATGGCGTGACACTTAAAATGACAAATTTATTGGCTAAGCCTTTGTTGGAGAGATTTATTTTAAAATCATTATACTTGTTTTGAATATCAACAAGAATATTCTTTTGTTTCGAATCTTGAATCTTTTTTGTGGCACGATAGATTGTGGCACATGAATCTAGAGTTAATTAGACATATGATGGACCTTAATTTGATTCTAGATCCCAAATCTAAATATGAAGTTTGTCGTCAAAAAGACTGCTAAATTCAGAAACCATACCATTAGGAAGCAAAAGACTTAGATCTCATTGAGGCGGTGAGTATACGTGTCTCAATCAGATAGAATAGATGAGTTAAGGATGCTACGCACGGGTCCTTTGTTAGGTATATCATGTTGGGTAGGACTTGGGCCGTGGGTGGGCCCTTCTAATATGTAACAGCCACTCTGTCATGCGGGCATCATGAGGTTGAATGAGGGAGATTGCCATGGTGCCACATCGGTTGATAAAATAGTGTCACATAGCTTTATAAGCTTAAGCTAGTTCTCCACCGAATAGCTTGTACTGTTTGGGCTTGGAGTCCATGACAATAGACACACATGAGAAGATGGTGGGTGAAAGTATTAATTTCAATATACGGGATTCTAAATAGAACACCTTAATAGTGACAAGACTCCCTTTGAGCTTTAGAATGGTAGCAGACCTAGGCTATATTATCTCTTATCTCAAAATGTGGGAGTATCTAGCTAAAATTGAAATCTTGAACCTATGAGAAGAAAGATAGGATCCAAGACTGTAGATCCTACATTTGAAAGGCATGGCATTGCTAAAATGCATTCCTTGTTATAAAATTAGATGTTAATAAAACTTCTTCGGTCATAGAGACTAAGGACTCAACATTTTTCAAGAAAATATTAGAAATAGAACACTTTATTCCATATATTTTGAACCGGCGATCTCTTCTAACTGTAATAGCGAGATGCTGGCAAAGATTTTTTTGCTTTTCTTATTTTTTTTGGTAAGCAAAACAGGATTGGAGGGGGGTAATTCGATGCAGCTATTGTTGGGGATGTCTGATCAGGACATCATCTTTCAAGATCTTTTCGATACCGCACGTTGCAGTAGGAAGAAAGAAGAAATAAAACAGAAACAATCAAATACGTAGATCAGTTAAAAATTGGCTCGTCTCCACAGGACATACAAGCTTCATTATTAGAAAAGAAGAAAATTATAAGAGGAGATAACACCTTCAACCCTCATACACCCAATTTCTCTCTCACAAGAAGCTCTTCCTCACAAAGGCTCTCTCTTTAAGAAGACCCTCCTGAACCTCTGAAGCGACCGCTATCCGCTGTCCAACAGTCTGCCTGAAGCCCCCTGCTTCTGCTCCTATCGGCGTCTCGTCTCTGCTCCCTAGTTTCACTGCCAAACAAAGCCGCACACACACAGAGCTCTTTGTTCACTGAACAGGGCTTTTAAAGCCTTAAATCCGTGAAAGAATAGGAGTACAGACTCCACATAGCACCAAAAAACCTCTCTGAACCCTCAGATCATGACTAGAAACACCCCAGGTCGTCCAATCACGATGTGGTCCATGAAAAAATCCTGTATATCATGAGAAACGAGGGGAAACAGCTTTTGGTCCACAGTGGACCACGAGAAATTGAGGAAAAATGCCTGCTCGATTCATGCGGGCCTCCGTGGACCGTCGTTCCATGCGCTACGCGTGGACTGCATGGAAAATCCTCGCGTGGGCCGCGCAGCATGCACTAGCGTGGGCTTGGGCCGTTCCCGCGCACGTGCGCCTGGGCCTGGGCTGTGCTCCGCATGCGCGTGCTCGGGCCTTGGCCGCGCACTCGCGGCCTAGTCACGCACTGCTGCGCATGGCCGTGCCACCGCTGCCTCTATCGGCCGCCACCGGCCCACCGTCGGCCTCTGCTGTTCCGAATTTTGTACCATCTTCAATCAAGCATATCTTGTTCATCCAGACTCCGTTTGAGATGATCTTGGATTTGTTGGACTCCGTTCGTCGTCGCGAACCTCACTATGGGCTCAATATAGATGGAATCTTGAGATATCAAATCTTAACAATCTCCAAACTTGACTCGACATTCAGCCTCTTCCTAACTCTGAGAGCTTCTGGATCTCCTCGCCCCATGTCCTGGGCCAATCGCCTGCTGATCATGGATGGACAGGCATGGGAGTCAAGCCAGGCTACTCAATCTCATCTCCATCATATACTGTGCTCTTCCTGATCTGAGATCTACTCGTGGTATCATCCTACGGTAATAGAAATCTTACCTTGCGATATCACCTATCATCCTCCTGAGTCTCGTGTCTCGTGCCCGATCCATCTCCACCTGGAGCTCCACCTCACTCTGGGCTCCTTCTGGCTCTTGAAGTTTCACCTCGCATTAGGCTCTCCGTCAGATAGTAATGTTCTCTTATCTTTTTTTTTTTCCTTCAGAACAATCCTATCACCACACAGTACCTTTAGGATTCCTCCACCAGCTACCATCCTGTAGCCTCTCGAATCCAATCTACTCAGTGAGATAAGATTCCGTCTGAAATAGGATATGTATCGGATCTCTTTCAATCTCCTCACTGCACCATCATATATCCTCCAGCTGACCATTTCGATGTCTTTGATCACATAACTCGATCCATCCAGTAGATAAACAGTGCCCTCATTGCTCTCTAGGGAGTCAAACTGCTCCTCTCTGCAATATACTTGATAGGTTCATGCAGAATCTAAAATTCACTGTTGAGAAGAAGTAGATACCTCATTAGATATCTCCAGAGCATCACTCTTTGAGTCGCTACTGGCCATTACTGCAGTAATCCTTATCCGATCCCCGAGTTGAGAGCAATTTCTGGATGGATGCCCCAACTCGTCACATCGGTAACATCTGATCTTGCTTAGATCTCTCATTCTGAACTTGGACCGTCCTCGTCGTGATCTTCTGTCGCTCTGTCTACCACCTTCTGCTCCTTCAAAAACCACCAAAGCTGAGCTGCCGCTACATGAGCTCAAAGCTGGGTTCTCTCTTCTAAGAATCTTATTCTGGAGAATCACCACAGTGACCTCGTCCATCTTAATGGTGCTCTTCCCCACTAGAAGAGCAGTCACCAAGAATTCATACAAAGGGAGAAGCGACGCTAGCAAGACCAGCGCTCTGGTCTTCTCCTCAACTTTCTCGCCAACGCTGAGGAGATCGGTGAGGAACTTCTAAAAGTAGCTAAGATGCTCCTGCATGCTTTGTCCCTCAGTCATCCGCAGCTAGTAGAACTACCTCCAGAGAAAAAAGATGTTGGTGAAAGACTTCGCCATGTACAACTCCTCGAGCTTCGACCATAGTATTGTCGGAGAAGTCTCGCCAAGCACATGGATCACCACCTCATCTGCTAGGTATATACGGATGGTACTCACCACCTGCATCTGTAGCCATCTCCAATCCTGTACCTTCATGGTGGTCAGCTTCTCCTCACATAAGAGAGCATCGATCAATCCTTGCTGGATGAGCACGTCCTTCACCTTTGCCTGCCACAAGGAGAAATTGCTCTTTCCATCAAACTTGTTGATCTCCATCTTGATTGATCCTGCCTTCTCCATCTTCAATCTTGCTCACCATTGTCGTAATTTGCTTTCTGGTATTGCCTCACTCTGATACCACTTGTTGGGGATGTCTGGCTCGGACACCACCTCTTAGGACCTTTTTGATACAGTACATCGCAGCAGAAAGAAAGAAGAAATAAAACAGAAATAATCAAATATGTGGATCAGCCAAAAATTGGCTCACCTCCATGGGGCATGCAAGCTTCACTATGAGAAAAGAAGAAAATTAGAAGAGAACATAACAACCTCAACCCTCGTACACCCAATCTCTCTCTCACAAGAAGCTCTTCCTCACAAAAGCTCACTTTAGGAAGATCCCCTGAACCTCTGAAGCGTCCGCTGTCCGTTGTCCAACAGTCTACCTGAAGCCCTCTTGCTCCTGCTCCTATTGGTCCCTCGCCTCTACTCTCTGGGTTCACTGCCGAACAAAGCCGCACACACACACAGCTCTCTGTTCATCGAACAGGGCTTTTAAAGCCTTAAATTTGTGAAAGAATAGGAGTACAGTCTCCTCACAATGCCAAAAAACCTCCCTGAACCCTTGGATCGTGATCGGCAACACCCCAGGCCATCCGATCGTGATGTGATCCATGAAAAAACCTCATAGATTGCGAGAAACGAGGGGAAATGGCTTCCAATCCACGGTGGACTACGAAAAACTAAGGGGAAGCACACGCTCGATTCATGCGGGTCCCTGTGGACCATCAATCCATGCACTACGTGTGGACCACGTGGAAAATCCTTGCATGGGCCGTGCAGTGCACGCCCGCATGGGCCTGAGTCGTGCCCGCATGCGTGCCTGGATCTGGGCTGTGCGCTCACGGCCTAGTCGCATGCTACTGCGTGCGGCCACGCCACTGCTACCTCCATTGGCCTCTGCCACTTTGGATTTCGTGCCATCTTTAATCGAACGTATCTCATTCATCTAAACTCTATTTGAGGTGATCTTAGGCTCGTTGGACTCCATTCTTCAGAGCGGACCTCGCTGTGGGCTCAATATAGATTGAATCTCGAGGCATCAAATCTTAATAGCTATCTCTTCTGGATGTGACCCTAGGGCCCCAGTCCTTGTTGGAGAATATTCGATTTGGGGCTAAATTTTAAGGGAAGGTGGCCTCCTCCCCGCCATATGGATGAATCCAATAGTTGAGTACATCACCCAAATACCACTATGGGCCAGCAGACCAGATCCCACTTCTAATCCGCATGTTCAGGCCGCCAGCAGCAGATTGTCACAGGTCATCTCAGAGCTGGCGTTTAATCGAGCCTCGATGTCCATCAGGGGACTCGAACCTGGGTCGTGCAGTTGGAAGCCTGGGCTGCCACCGCAGTGGCTGCTTTTCTTATTGAAGATACACCTTCCATGGATGATGATATTATGTCCTCTTTTGATACTCCTTTTGGAAGGAAGCCATCAACAACAAATTGAATTCATCCTTCCAAAGTTGTCATCAAAACAAGGGATAGATTACTTCAATAGTTATTCTCTTATGACTCGAACTACAACTCTTAGACCCTATTTGGCAAAGCTTTTGGAGTTCAAAGTATCAGAAAGCACTTTCTAGCCCTTTAAAAGTATTTTTAGATGATAAAGTAGTATTTGATAAAAAATCAAAAAGCTATTTTAGTTTTATCAGAAAGTTGAAAAGATCTACTTGAAAAAAAACTCTCTTTTAAAGCTTCTCCTCAAAAGTACTTTTTGACTGATATTATGAAGCTATTTTGATTTAAATAAAATTTTTATGGTGATCAAAATGTGCACCAATAAATCTTATAATTACATTTTATATCATATCATATTATATTATAATTTTATAAATATAATATAATATAATAATAAATTAATATCATGATATCTTATCAACATTAATAATAAATTATTATATTAATATATTATAAAAATATGATCTAATATAATAATATTTAATAATATAATATTATTATGCTATAATAATATAATATAGTTTATTATATTATCATCTATTATTAGATTAAATTATAATCTAATATTGATTTCTAAGTAAATATCTCTCATGCCCACAATCTGTTAAATTACAGCAAATGCATGGCAGGCTACTAGACTCCATGGAGATTGTTATAGATGGATATTGGACAAGTGAGATAGAGCTAGATCTGCTCTAGGATCATTGAATTCCAAAGACCTGCCACTATCTTTTGACCCTGCACCCATCTCTGACCGACCCTTTTATGAAACACATCATGTTTTGCATATTTATATATTTACTTTTGTGCTTATTTTTATAGTGATTGCCTTATAATTGTATGTCTCTCTTTTTGTAAAGGACAAGTATTTTACTATTTGTAAAAAAAAAAAAAGACTTGATTTGGCAATGATATACTATGTTTTATAACATGAATGAGTGCATACTTCATTCTTATGTTATTCCTATTTAGATGTGTGAGTAAATGAATGAATATCATTGTAATGAACATGCCTCATTGGCTTATATGGTGTTGAATAAATGCATTTATTTGTAACAAAAGGGAGAGAGAGAATTTTGTTAATCTTTTTTATTATGACAAAAAGGGGGAGTTTTGTTCAAAACTTATTCAAATTTGATAAGTTCAAAGTTATTTCAAAAATATTGCTTTTCTACATAAAAATAAGATAGTTTTTGTTCAAAATCTTTGAAATATATTCAAATTTGATGAATGCTTGATCTTTATTGAAGTTAGCTATTAAATCTTGTAAAGATGTGTTGTATAAAATTTTTAAATCCTCTTGATATTTGAAAGATAGTACTCAAAGGATTTTATCATCATCAAGAAGAGGGAGATTGTAGCCCAAAAATTGATTTTGATAATACCAAAAGAGTTTAAGTACAAATTATAGCTACATGATATTTGTGAGAGTGATTGTATGATTTCTTATAATATGCAATGGTTGATCTCATTCAACAAGTCTTCTCAAAATTTGAGTAAATTCATGTTTCCAACATCAAATTTTTAAGTTTTGGAACAAGAAAACTAAGTTCAGCATAAAAAAAATTGAAAAATAAAAATCTAGTCTAGAAAGACTTCTCAACAAGATTATCTATTCAAAAATTAATCTTGAGAAGATAAGTCTAGCCTAGAATATTTTGAAACAAAGAAAGCTAATCAAAAATAGAAAAAATTATTTATGGTACACTTGGGACACCTCTGAGTCGACCAAGATGGAAGCTTAACCAATCCCATCTCAGTTCCAGGGAAGAGATAGAATGATGTAAAATTTAGATTTTCTCCATTATCCAATCAAGTATTTTTCTGAATTGATCGAGACAGGGCCATAGCTAACTGACATAAATGGATAGCTAACTCAGCCTCGAAGTTAGGTTGAGATAGAAAAGTGAAAATTTCAGACCTCTAAAGTCAATCATGAAAATAAAATAGCCGACCATGATAGAAACTTAACCAACTCAAAGAATATATTAGTCGACTTAGTCTCAGAGATAGAAGAAGATAGAAAGTAGTAAAAGTTTACAAGTTCTTTAAACAGATCCATAAAATAAGTTAGCTGATCAAGTCATAGAGTTAACCGACTAAAAAAATATATATCTGAGTTGATCCAATCTTAGACAGATAGAACAAATAAAAAATAAAAAAATGAGCACCTGTTTTTGAGTGGACCCAAAGTTTTATTTAGCTGACTCAGTACTTCATCTTAGTTGACAAAGATTTTGAGTAAATCGACTCACAGAATTCTGACAACATAATGGCTAATTTTTTAGAATATTTTTTATGACCGTATTTTATGTCTAATGGCTATTTTTGAGCTTTCAACGACTAGAGCATTACTTCTAGCTATTTTTAAGGATATAAATATGAAAAATTCAAAATTAAAAATAAAGCTAAAGCTATTGAATTTATTGAAGAAAATATTCAAGCTATTAAGTAAAAGAAAAAAAGAAAGAGGAAGGATATCCTAAAAACTTTTAATTTTTATCTTTCCATATTTACTCAACATAAAAAAATAGATGTGTGAACTTAATTGAGCCAGCAACCATCGAACAAAACAAAAGCATCAACTCTCTATCAATTCTCCTTTAGCATTCAAAGAAGAAGTCAAAGCATTCAAAAGCTCAACCACTCCAAGTTCTTCAAGAGTTTAAAGATTTTATTCTTTATACTTAAAATTCTCGTATATCTTTTCGTAACTATTGTAATAAGTTTCTTAGGAAAGAAACTTGGTTAAGGGTTGGTCCAAATCTTTTTTTGAAAAATCAACTGAATTGATCGTGAGTTCGAAAAAATAATCAGTTATAAGATTTTAATTGTTGAATTGAAAAAACTAACTGGGTTAGATTATAAATCCATAAAAACAATCGAATTGTAATTTTGTAGGATTATAGTTAAAATTTTTGAGTTGACTTCGAGAATAGATGTAGATACTATATTTAACATCGAAGCACTATAAATTTATTATGTTTGTGATTATATGATTATCTTTATTTTTATTTTTTTACTGCTCATTTATTTTCTGCTAAGCACTACACGGTCACCTTCAAAATTATTTTTTGGTACAAGTACTCCTAAAATTTTTAAGAAACCTAATTTACCTCCCTTTTGAGTTATCATCTCTGAAAAACATACAACCATTCTCTTAAACTTATATTAGTACTATCTGTACTTAAATATTTTAATATCATTAAAATTAATCCTTGAATCAACATTCTGTTTCTGTTTCATATACACACCAAAAAATTTTTATAAGTCTATGCTACAAAAAAACAAATATTTTAGAGTGCATAGGTTGTGGGATAGCAAATATATGCAGCTAATCAACTATGTATAAATTCAAAAGGTAATATAACTAATAGCATCATAAATATAAGAATTTATAGTGATTCAATGTCGAATCCAACACCTATATCCAATATCTAAGATTTTTTTTAAAAAAAATTTTAAACTACTATTTGTATTACCACGAATACAAACATCAGATGCCATCAAATAAAAAATCTTAGCTTATTGCAAGCTAGTCACTCTATCCGCAACTCTCGATGCACTCCCTTTCAAGATGCCGATCAACCTATCTCCAACTTCAATGCACTTGAAACTTGTCACCTACGAATACAATTAGAAATGATCGGAAAACAATGAATGTAATAAATGCTCCTTAATGAGCTGATTTGAAACCAATGAAATGCCCTTTGATTTGTCGAGGGAAGCTTTCTTTACAGCACACTTCAAATGGAAATGTCCAATTAATGCACAAGTAGTGATGGTTGAAGCTTAATCAGTGTTGGGCACTTGTTCTCTTATTTTTCCTTTTGATTTGTTCAATATTCTTCCATCCTCTACTTTCCAATTGAGTGCAGAAGCATTTATATATTTAATAATAGTTGGAAAAGCTCTTTTGATTGTTGGAGGGTTGAAACTTAAATGTGAACTATGCTTACTAAAAAAACTGGCCATTAAAGTTGTTACACACAAAGGGGTACTTGACTTTTTATCACCTAAGGTTGACCCCTGATAAGCTGAGGACGACTATTGTCTAGCTGGGGTCAACTCCTAAATCGTTTGAAAGTCATTCTTGTTTTCACCCTGCAGCCAACGTAGGGTTGACTCTTTTGGCTTCTTGGGTTGCCTCCTAGCTTATATGTGTTGACTCGTAAACTATAAGAGTCGTCTAAATTTCGGCCTCTTTTATTCAATGCTATAACAATTTTGAGGTTAGCTCTGATTTGATTAGGATTAGCTTCTGAACTATGCTAATCGACTCCTACATACTGGATCGACTTTTAGAGTGTTGAGATCGACTCCTCTATACCTTGGATTGACTCCTAAAACCTTAAATTTTATTGCTACATCATTTATGCCTGCAATCTTCTAAGGGTCGACTCCTATCATCTTAGAGTCGGCTCCCCACTCTAGAATTCCATGAAAAATTTGCTGAACACTCGAAGATCAAGATTTTGACTTTATAATACTCCTCTAAGCTTCCTAAATCCTTCATATATATCAACTTCTCTGTAAAATAATTTAACTATTCCAAGAGCACACGATCATTAGTAATAAATCAAAAATTTTATATTCATCAAATCAATTTAATAGTGCGACTGGCCAATGAGAGTTAAATGTTGGCAATAATGGATTAAACATTAACAAATGATTTATTCGGAAGGACTTACATTGCAAAAAGAGAATGGCATACCACAAGAAGAATACTATCATGAAAAGGGTTGTGCCACATGGATAATATGGTTAGAGTCCATGGCTGATGAGTTGAACAAGATGTTTTGTGAGATTGAACTCATGAATATAAACTTAAATTTTGAGAATGATTAGAGTTGCATGATATTTTCCATATGAAGTTATTATTATAAGATTTGGTTATTGGTTAATACTATATTTCTAGATTGGTTTTGAACTGAAGTATATATTTCATATACCTATCTTCAATAAAATTGTTGATCATTTTATTATCTGATGTATCTAATTAATATGCTTATTACTTACCAGGCTATCGAGCTTATTATCTCTTCTTCCATAAACAAATACCAAACATGATAATTTTTGAGAGGTGAAAGCCGAATCGCAACATCTTGATTGAAATACAAATTCAAAGAATTAATTATAGACATGGGTGCCTCTATAAAAGTGAGAATAGAAGCAAGAATTGACTGCATCGAGGTAGTTTAGATTTAGGATTACAATTAAGTTTTTTTATAGGTCTTTATTAAAATAATTTTTCAAGTGCAACCGTAAGATTTTTGAATATCATTTCTTAATTGGGACTTGTTAATTATTAGATTTTGAATTTTAGTTTTTCATTGCATTATGACATCGTGATCGAAACATTACAAGAAAAGAGAGTTTTTGTGATGAATTTATTTACGACAGAAATATTTTTATTGTCAATAAGACTATTTACGATGAAAAATTATTTTTCATCGTAAATATATCCATATTTATAATAAAAAAAATTATCATAAATACCTATTATTTATGATGAAAATAATCATCATCAATAATAAAATATTTATTTTAATTTTATATTTTTAAATATTCATGATGAAAATATTTTCATCGTAAATAATGTTAGCATTTGCGATGAAAACATATTTTTCATCGCAAATACATGTTATTTATGATGAAAATTTTTTATCACTAATATTTAAAAAAAATAAAAAATTTAAAAATTATATATTATTTATGATGAAGATATTACGTCGTAAATATTTGATTATTTATAATGAAAAAAGATTTTTCATCATAAATATTGAATTATTTATGATGAAAATACTTCATCCCTAATACATTAAAAAATCAAAACATATTCAAAATTTAAAAACCATACATTATTAGCGACTAAAATATTACATCGCAAATACTTGAGTTTTGATGATAAAAAATAATTTTTCATCATAAATACCTGAAAATTTAGGATAAAATTTTTTGTCGCTAATAGATAAAAAATATCAAAAAATTTTAAAAATTCATAAACTACAAATTATTAGCAACGAAAATATTACGTCGTAAATATTTGATTATTTATGATAAAAATATATATTTCATTGTAAATAATTCACTATTTATGATGAAAAATTTTCGTCACTAATATTTAAAAAAATAAAAAAAATTATAAATTTAAAAATTATAAATTATTTATGATAAAAATATTATGTCATAAATAGTTTAGTATTTATGATAGAAAGTAAATTTTCATCGTAATTACCTAATTATTTATGATAAAATTTTTCATCGCTAATAGATGAAAAAATTAAAAAATTTAAAAACTATAGATTATGAGTGATGAAAAAAAATTTTCCATCATAAATAGTCAATTATTTGTGACGATAATATTTTTCTTACCAATATTTTTAAAAAAATAAGAACCTTAAAAAATATAAAAATTATAAATTAATTATAATAAAAATATTACATCGTAAGTAACTTAATGTATGTAATGAAAATATATTTTTTATCATAAATAGTCTATTATTTACGATGAAAAAAAATCAAAAGTTGATCATTATTTGTGACAATACTTTTCATTTCTAAATTTTTCTGAATCTGTCTCATTGCTCAATTTTGCATAGGTTGTTAGTTCTATGGACTGACCAAAGGTCACAAAATACAAAGGCCTTGTATCTGCCCAAGAACATAGAAAGAAAATGATACTGGATCTTTATACGTTAAAACATGATCCACAAAAAGGTTATTTACATGATACTTGATATTTATAAGGAACAAAACTTGATCAACTTCTAATTGTAAAAAGAACAAAACTTTATCAACTGTTCGATGGACTAAATTGTGTCATATACTTCTAAACTATATGAGAAGGCCTTTATTGGTCCTTCAGTATTATTTTTCAAGAGTGCATTTATGGTCTTAACTGGTATGCAATGATTGTTTGTCGCAGATACTCTCGAATTAGCTGAACTCTTATTATTGCTATCCAGTTCAAGATTTATTCTAAGATTGACATACTCTTGAACAGGTATTATCCTTTCTACTATGCTCCTTTTGCGTCGGATCTCAAGGGTCTTAGCTGCTCGCAGATTAAATTTAAGTTCAGATGTCTATTCAAACTTTTTGATCAACTCATGGCAGTGTTGCAATCAAAAAAATAAATCTAATTAGTTAGATTTTTTTAATTATAAATTATATTTGATTGTTAGTTAACATCCACAATGTATCAGTAGGAAAACGCTTCTCATTCGACAATACATGATTACGTAATTTTTTTAGGTACGTAATTTTTTTATGTACGTAATCTTTTTAAAGAAAAAATCATAAATTAACTATTTATATTAATTTTTTTATTAATATTTTATTTTTCATCATGAATATTTTTTAATATCATTTTTTGTTGTTAAATTTTTTGGATAGAAAATTTTCTTAGTGAGAAAAATTTAAAATTAAATTTTTATGAAATTATTATTAAAAAAAATTTTCCAAAAATTATTTTTGATGAAAACTATATTTACATTGGTAATAATATTATTAACGACTAAAATTTAGTTTTCATCGCAAATAATTTTTTTACAAAATTTTTTAAGATGGAAAAATTTTTTAGTGGGGAATTTTTTTTGGTAGAATTATTAGCGATGAAATTTTAGTTTTCGTTACTAATAAAATTATTGACGATGAATCTTTTTCGTCACAAATAATTTTTTTATTTTTTGATTGAATTATTAGCGATGAAAATTATTTTTCATTGCTAATAAGATAATCAATGATGAAATATTTTATTTTCATCGTAAATAATTTTTTGAAAAATGGGAGTATTTTTTTTATGAAAATTATTAACGATAAAAATTATTTTTTCATCGCTAATAACCTAATTAATGACGTAAAGCTTTTCGTTGTAAATAAATTTTTTTTGGTGGGAAAACTTTTTTAGCAAAAAAATGAGATAATTTTTTTTTGATAAAAATTATTAGCGATAAAAATTATTTTCCATCATTAATAGCCTTATTAATGATAAAAAAAAATTTTCATCATAAATTTTTTTTTAGTGTAAAATTTTTTTTATGGAAGAATTTTTTTCTGAATTATTAGCGACAAAAATTGATTATTAGTGATGAAAATTTGCGTTGCTAATAGTTCGTATCCCATCCAATCCCATCGCAAAACCCTTCTTCTTCCTCTCCCCCCCATTTCACGCGAAACCTGTTCCCCCCTCCCCCTCTCTGCTATCCCCCCTCTCCACGCCGCCGCATCCCGCCACAGCATCCGCCACCATCTGTATCCGTCCGCCATCCGTTGCCATCGTTCGTCGCCGTCTGTCGTCGGAGGTAAGGATTTTTTTTTGGTTTTTTCTCGGGCCATTGGGGGGCTGGCGGGGATCATGCTGGGCCAGGCCGGCGAGGATGGGACCAGGTCGGGCTGGGCCGGTGGCGACTGTGATTGGGCCAACGGTAAGGATTTTTTTTTTGGGTGTTTTCTCGGGCCATCGAGGAGTCGACGGGGATGGGGCCGGGCTGGACCGATAGTGATTGTGATCGGGCCGACGGTAGGGATTTATTTTTTTTTAGTATTTTCTCGAGCCACCGGGGGGCCGGCAGGGATGGGGCTGGGCTGGCAGGGATGTGGCTGGGCCGAGCTGGCGGCGACTGTGATCGGGCCGGCGGTAAGGATTTATTTATTTTTTTGATATTTTCTCGGGCCATCGGGGGGCCGACTAGGATGGGGCCAGGCCGAGGCGGCGGCCACTGTGATCTGGCCGGCGGGGATGGGGTCTGGGGTCGGGGAGGGTGTCGGCAGCAGGGAGGAAGGGAAGAGAGAAAGGAGGGGGGAAAAGAAAAAAAGAAAAGGAAAGAAAAGAAAAAAAAGGAGAAAAAAGAAAAAAGGAAAAAAAAGAAAAAGAGAAAAAGAGAAGATCGGGCCAGGGATGGGGCAGCCGACGGTGACGGAGATGGGGCCGGAGAGGGTGTCGGCCGGTGGAGATGGGGTCGGGGAGGGGGCGACTAGGAGAGATGGGGCCGGAGAGGGTGTTGGCCGAAGGAGATGGGGCCGGGGAGGGGGCGGCCGATGGTCAGAGGAGATGGGGCTGGGGAGGGGGTCTGTTGGTGACCGAAGGAGATGGGGCCAGAGATAAGGCCATTGGTGGCCGAGAGAGACGGAGACGGAGAGGGTGTTGGCCGGTGGAGATGGGGCCGGAGAGGGGATGATCGGGGGAGATGGGGTCGGGGAGGGTGTCGGTCGGTGGAGATTGGGCCGAGGAGGGGGCAGCCGGCGGAGACGGGGCCGGGGAGGGTGTCGGCTGGTGGAGACGGATCGAAAAAATTATTTGATTAATTATTTGATTAATTATATTTGTTATATAAATTTTTTAATGTTACTACTGAAATTATTTAATTATTTGATTAATTATTTTTTTCACTAACATAATGCATATTGTTGTTAGTTATTACAATTTAATTATTTTATTATAATTTAATTATTTTATGATAATAAAATATAAAAAATATTTTTATTTTAGAGAAAATTCTATTGAAATTTTTGATGAAAAATTTTCAATACAGAATTATTCTTTTTTGATAAATTAAAAATTTATTTTTGAATGCATATTCAGAGATGGTAGTTAAATTGCATTGAGCTGTAAATTTTGTTCAAGAGTTGATCTTTATCGAGATTGACTCTTGGATGTTCCGTATTCGGACTTTTTAAAAAAATAATAATCTTATTGTTATTAATAGTTGATATTTTATTTTATTATGTGGTATTCAGTAGTTATCTATCCATTGTTCTCTGGATATATTCAATAGTTATTGAGTTTGCACGGCATAAGGCTGACAGTGCTAGTCGAATAAAGTATCCATGCAAGAGATGTGTCAATATGATATTCGTCACATAACACTTGTTGAAAAGCATCTGCTACATTATGGTATGGATAAGAAGTATACTTGTTGGATATGGCATGGGGAGGGTGATCCGAATGAAGTGATGCGCGACGATGACAATACTGAAGATGATAATGATGCTGCTGGACATGTCGAACATAGTGGTATAGAAGAATTATTAGATGATTTACATCAGGGTGCTTGTTCAAATATACGCATGAGTACTACTGCATCTGAAAGTAATTCTGATCATGAACATAATATCCGACTTGAGGTAGAAGGGACTTCTAAACAGTTTGCAAAGCTTATAAGGGTTGCACGAGAGCTACTCTATCCAAATTGTACAAAGTTTTTCAAATTAGAGTTTTTGATAAAATTACTTCATATTAAAATCATAAACTGATGGAGTCAGAAGTCATTTGATCAAATTTTGACATTGATTAAAGCAGCTCTTCCCGATGGAGAGAGACTTCCGAAATCATATTCTGAAGCAAAAATATACATGCGAAAATTGAGACTTGACTATATTCCTATATATGCCTGCAAAAATGACTGTATATTATTTTATAAGGATAACAAACAGGTAACTGAATATCCAAAATATGGTGAGCTTAGATACAAAATCGATAATAGAAAAGCAAAGAAGATACCTCAAAAGATTTTGAGATATTTTTCATTGATTTCAAGACTTCAAAAGTTGTATATGTCCACAAAGACAGCAGAAGAAATAAAATGGCATTATGAGCAGTGGGTTTCAGAGGAGAACATACTTAGCCATCCGACCGACTCTTTAGTATGGAAAGACTTCGATGCAAAGCATCTGCACTTTGTGAGTGACCCGTGCAATATCTGACTTGGTCTAGCAATAGATGGATTTAATCTCTTTGACAATCTGAGTACCTCTTACAGCATATGCCCTATGATGCTAGATGTATAAAATATGTCACCTTGAAAGTGCATGAAAGAATCATTTATTTTTATATCACTGTTGATTCTGGATTCGAAAGCACCAGGTAATGAAATTGATGTATATCTATAACCTTTAATCGATGATTTGAAGGAGCTTTGGAAAAATGAGGTACAAACATATGATTATGTGAGTCGAAGTAATTTTAAGTTGCATGCTTCGATTCTATGGACCATAAATAATTTTTCTGCATATGGAAACTTATCTGAATAGAGCACCAAAGGTTATCTTGCATGTCCAATATGCAATAGGAATGCATCCTCCTTACATTTAAAGCACGGATGAAAAATATATTTCATTGATCATCGACAGTTTCTCCCTGATAATTATTCTTGGAGGACTCGTTATAACCAATATTTTGATGATAGTCCGACCGGTGTCCGCCACCTAAAGAGTTAAGTGGATAAAAAATTTTAGAACAACTTGAAGTTATTGAAAATGTCTAATTTAGAAAAATATCGTGTACTCGCAAGTGGAAGCGTACTAAAGCTGAGCTGAATTGAACGAAGTGAAGTATTTTTTTCGAACTACCGTATTAGAAGCAGCTACTACTTCATCATAATCTAGATGTAATGCATATTAAAAAAATATTTGTGATAATATCATCGGTACTGTATTGAACATCTCAGAAAAAATAAAAGATGGTACAAAAGCTCGTCTTGATTTACAAAAAATAAAAATCAGACCGGAGTTGCATTTAGTTCGTCAAGGTGAGAGAATTTTTATGCTACCTGCATGTTATTTGCTGTTTGGTGAGGAAAAAAGTTTTTGTGGATGGTTCAAAACTATAAAGTTTTCTGATGCATATGCTTCTAATCTATCGCGATGTGTTGGAAACAACAATGGTAATATCTCTAGCATAAAAAGTCATGACTCCCATGTGATGATGCAACGTTTGTTTCCTACGGTCATACGTGGCTATTTGGATGGTAATGTTCAAATTGCATTGATTGAGCTGGGAGTGTTCTTTCGAGAACTGTGCTGTTAAAAATTGAAGATTAACTTACTTGAGAGATCTGAGAAGGATATCGTACTCATTCTTTGTAAGTTAGAAAAAATTTTTTCACCATCATTTTTTGATATTATAGTGCATCTGGCTATTCATCTTCCAAAAGAAGCTCTTTTGGCTGGATCGGTACATTATTGATAGATGTATCCTATTGAAAGGTAAAAAAATTATATGCACTTTGTCATATCAATTATAAGATGTAAATATATTTCTAAAATTAAAATTTATTTTTATTTATAAATTTTTGTGTATCTTAAAAAGTATGTGCGCAATAAAGTAAGGCAAGAAGGGTCTATAGTGGAAGCATATGTAACTACGGAGTGTGTCACATTTTGCTCGATGTATCTTGACAATATCGAAACAAGATTCAATTATACAGATCGTAATGCAGACCGTGAATGGGGTGATAATGAACCGATATTGTCTATATTTAAATAAATGGTTTGACCTATTAGTGCAAGGAGATATGAATTTATGGACGTGAATGAGCTATCCAAGGCATACTTTTATGTTCTAAATAATTATGAAGAAATTGAAGATTTTATTGAGTAAGTACCATCTTAGCATACTGTTTAATATTTTAAGTAATTTTTTCATGTCGATATAAAATTAAAAATCATAACTTATTGCAGTGAGCACAAGAGTATACTATATAGAGAGAATAATATGGATGCTGATGATCGACATAGAAGAAAATTTGCAAAATAGTTTGATGATTTTGTAAGTTGCATTAGTGATACGTTATTTATTTAATTATAAATAAATTATTTAAATCAATATAATTTTTTATGTTATGGTGTAGATGAAATATAAGTATTTTAATAAAGAAGTGAATGCGATCGATGAGTTGTATCATTTAGCATGTGGTCTCGATTGAAGGATTAATCACTACACATCATATATCATTGGAGAAATGAGATTTCACACAAGGGAGCTTGAGATGCAATGATAAATCCAAAATAGCGAGATTGTTACAATAAGATATGAAGGAGAAGAAGAGATTGAATATTATAGTGTACTGATAGATATCATAGAACTGAAGTATGGGTCCAATAATTATGTATTTTTATTTTAGTATGAATGGTGGGATATTAGTAATAAAAAAGATCGATATTTATGTCGATTCACACTTTATCAATATAAATTTTGCACGAACATGGTACCAGAATGAGCCATATATATTAGCAACTCAAGAGAAATAAGTAATATATTTGAAGGATCTAAAGTATCGAGGTAATTGGCATGTTGTACAAAAAATAATATCTAGAGGCGTGTATGACATACCAACCCTATTAGAGATGGATGAAAATTCAGATTTATATGAAGAGGAAGCTTTTTAGCAAGAAGAACAAACATTAGCTGAGCTTTTTGTTGATGAAGAACTTATAACGGCACCTTTAAATAGGACTGATCTGCCGTCCTACGAAGTTGAAGCTGATCATGTATTTAATCTTAATGAGTTGGAAGGCAACGATCAGTTGATAAATGATGATGAGATAGAAGACGACACACATATCGATTATTATAATTCGAAGGAGGATCTACACATCAAGAAAGATACGAATATTAATGAGTAGATCTATATTCTTCGTTCAATCTTCTCTTACAATAATGGTATGCGATATAATTGTATTCATCAGAATGTAATTTATTTTTTGTTATTATTATTGAATATTATATTCATATCAATTATTGCAGATATGGCACCAGGAGACAGACAATGATGTTCGCATTTATAGTCTACCCTGGAGGTTAAGGCACCTTCACCGATCTCTATTGCCACACCGGCTCCATTGTCAGAGGGTCCTGCACCGGCAAGTCCCAATGAGGCGGGTCCCAGTGAGACGGGTCCGAGTGAGACGGGTCTGAGTGGTATTATTATACTTTTTGTATAATAAAATTTAATTTTTTTATTTGGATAGCTATCATACTAATGATTTATTTATTGTTGTTTCATGCCAGTCTTCATCTGTAGTGAGGCGAGGGCAAGGTCCATCGAAGAACCTCACTCTAGAGCGTTGGAGATGCGAGCACCTGGGACAGCATCTCCGTATCGAGATACTAGCTAGCTACACCAGGCCTATTAGGGGATGGTGCGAGCTGTGGCAGATTGAGCTAGGCATTAATGCCGCGGCTATGCCCCTATGATGTTCTTCAATTGGCATCACATTTTACCGGCTCAGAGAGAGATTTTGTACACCTACTTACAGGTAAAATAAATTATATTGTGAATATTTAATTTACATAGTATTCTTTTAATATTTATTATTGACAGGATGTATTCGACATCATTGATTTTGAGGAGGATCATGTGAGGCGAGCCGTGGACACTCATTTATCGTTGCATTTCAAAGATTATCGCTATCACATGCATCAGCATTAGTACCATATGATGTAGGATTATGGGGAGGAGGCAGCACAGCAACAGCCCATGACAGCATCACTATGGATGACTGGACTGTCATATGCCGGTATTACGAGGATCCGGCATATCAGGTTACACATCCAAAGTTTTTCATTTTTTAGAGTTTAATGATTGAATCATTTATTCTTAAATTAAATTTATTATCTACTAATTTGATTGGTAACTGTACAGAGAAGATATGCTCAGAACGTCGTGAATCGGACGAGACAGACCGTACCATATTGTGGGGGTTCGAGGTCATTCACTCATCACATAGAGCACATGATAGGTAATTTTTAATTTTTAATTAGCATATAATTCTTTAATTATTTAAATTTTTTTAATTAATTCTCAAATCGCAAAGAGATGCCGAGAGTTGCGAGCTTTCTGGTAGGATCGATATCTACCAGCGAACCGATCAACGACGGTTAGGGGAGTGGACGATGGGGAGCCAGGAGCTCTTTGTAAGTTTTTTTAATTATTTTTTTATTTACATTCTGATTTTTATTACAAAATTAAAATAGCTATAACTTTAATTTTCAGGACTGTATGACAAACATGAGATTTCAGTCTACCCTTGAGGGCTCGACTGCACCCACAGATGATGAGATCTGTGATCAGGTGCTTAGTACGAGATCTTGTTATATTAGGGGTCTAGGGTATAGGGTATGGGATCACTGCTCCCTCATCCTCACGCTCATCTAGAGCTGACATCCATTCTGTGTGCGAAGCTCGGCTGACGGAGGTGCAGAGGCAAGCTGTCATGGATCGACAGCAGGCTGAGCAGCGAGCTCAGGAGTTAGCTGCATGCATCGATGAGTGTCAGCAACTCCAGATCTAGATGATAAAGCGAATGACGCAGATGGAGCAGATGATACAGCTGATGAGGCAACGCAGGCCAGTTCGAGCTCTTTCGAGCGCTCTCCTTCCCCAACTCGTTCTCCAGATGCCGACACTTGACGGCTTCTTCATATACTTTTTTATTTTTATTTCAAATCTCTTATAATTTTAATTTAATATAATAAAATAATAAAATTTATTTATTTATTATTGTATAAATTTTTTATTTTAATTTTTTTAATTTATAAAAAAATATTATAGATATAAACTAAAAATATATTTTTATAAATTATTTTTAAAAAAAATATATTTAAATTATTAGTGATGTAATTATTTCTGATAAAATATTGATCGCCAAAAATATTTTAGTATGATAATTTAATTTTTTAATAAATATAAAATTATTAAAATTTTATATATAATTAATAGCGATGAAAAATTATTCATTGCAAATAATTATTAGCGATAAAAAATTTTATCGAAAATTATCATATTTATGACGTAAGTTTTTCGTCGCTAATATTATTTAAATTTAATTTTAAAAAAATTATTAAATTAAAAGAGACGAAAAATTTTTATTGCAAAGAAAGTTATTTGCGACGTAAATTTTTTATCGCTAAAATTTTTTAAATATTTTATTTTAGAAAAAATTTTAATTAAATTAATAGCGATGAAAAAATTTCATCGCTATTAATTTTTTATTTATTAGCGACGTTATAATTCATCGTAAATATTTTTTTTATGATTAAAATTTTTCGTCGAATATTTTTAATGACAAAAATTATTCGTCATAAATAAATATTATTAACGATGTAATATTTTTTTCATCGTAAAATATTATCAACGATGTGATTATTTATGATAAAAAATTAGCGACGAAATTTTATCGCTAATAACTATTAACGATGAAAATAGATTATTAACGATGAAAAATTTTCATCATAAATTTTTTTTTAATAATATTTATAAAAAAAAAATTGTATTTAGTATGCGGCAGTTGCAGCGCCCTTGCTCGCAAATTTGGGCAAAAGGTATGACATTATGCCTTGAATGTTAAGTCTCAAATCGAGAGCCCTTTGCCTTATTCCCTCCTGATTCAAGCTACAATCAACCCAAACATTCCTAGCATCTTGAATCAATTGCCAACATACAAGAGTGCGATAGACGTAGAGATATCTTGCTATGGAATCATTCACGCGTGGAATGCAAATGTGTGGTCATCTCACCTCCACGTATTGCATAGGGGACAATTATTCACCAGATTTGCTGTGATCCGGATACATACGTATACCAGCATATGTCCCCGTACTGATATATATATATATATTCTTAACCACTCATACAACCGCAAGAAATCCATTCATAATTCCATGTACGGAGATTCTTAACCGTCCATACACTTCCGCTTAGCTATACTTATTTGAGCGGTGATGCGTCCCCGAGTAACCTTCTGTGATATCTTTACGTCGATCCCACGCTCCACTAGTATACCATTTTTTTTTTTTTTGTTAAGGCTAGTAACACCTTTTTGGCTTTCATGTGTGTAACCACTCATACAACCGAAAGAAATCCATTCGTAATTCCATGTACGGATACTATTAACCGTCCATACACTTGCGCTCTGCTATACTTATTTGAGCGGTGATGTGTCCCCGAGTAACCTTCTGTGATATCTTTACGTCGATCCCACGCTCCACTAGTATATATATATATATATTTTTGGTTAAGGCTAGTGATACCTTTTTGGCTTTTATGTGTGAGACCAGACTACTAAAGCAACAAAAGGTAGCACACGGAGGAAGACTGGAGTCCACTCCAAAATCTATATAAATAAACCTAAACCGGTCAAACTTTAATCAAACCTTTATTCCCTCCAAATGCACTAATAGATGTGCAAAGACTAAAGCGAGTTAGCGACAGTGATCAGGATTTGGGAAAAGCTTTGTTCTCAGTCAAAAGGCTCCCCTTAATTGGAGCTCGAGGCGAGAGAAAGGCAAAGAGAGTAGAAAGGAAAAGAAAGAATCCAATGAGCTCAAAAAAGAGCCGTGTGGTATCATGATATCCTTAAAGATACGGGATAAAAAGAAAGGCAAAGGCATTTCACTTGGAGAGAAAAAGACAGCAGCTCACCCACTGCCACAGGGCTCAGGAAGACGCAGCCCAAAAAGCTCGGTCCGGTCAAAGTTCTCTTAGGCTCACTAGGGATGACCGCACCTCTCGGAAGCTTCAGAGGAAAAAAGATATGAGAGAGAGACAGGAATAATCCGCCCGCGTTAGCGTACGCGAGACCTCGGAAACATACCAATCGTAATACGTCCTCTTTATGGCAATGGCCTTGAGATCACAGCCATTGATTGTTCTCAACCCAGCCCACCGTCCTTCCGTCACCTTTTTTATTTATGCCTTTTGTTTTTGTTTTTTTAATGATGGGTGTGATGGGAGGACAGGAGAATAGGGCTGGTGGGGCCACCACGGAGCCTGACGCTGGCTGCATGAGGACGGGAATCTCTCAGAACTATCACGTTCCAAGGAACGGATTCCTTGGGCTTAGAACGTGGAAGAAGCCATCAACCCATCCTCTCCCCTCCCCCCACCCTTTCTTCGCGCTGCTGCTCGTTGTGTTCGTGGTGGTAGATTAGACTGGTGATTAGACTACTTTTTGGAGTACAATAATGACGCTATTACTAAGCCTTTCTCGCAGAAGAAAAGCCTTTCTCTAACTATATCCCATCGTTCTTTTCTCTGATGCCTTCGCAGGTCTACATCTTGGACTTGAGAGAAGAAGAATAAAAGTGCATCTGGAATGGACTCTTCCGAAAGCATTAGTAGTTAATGGAAGATGGTACCAACTACCCAAGCATGGGAACTTATGTACATTAGTTCGCAACAACACTACTCATAAAACTCATAGGAATTAAGTGGGTGGGGAGGAAAAAAAGCTAAAAGGAAACTAGCTAAGGTTAAACAAGAGATAACAAAACGATCACCCTTAGTTCGGTGGAATGAAGCTAACGAGTAGGAGAGGGTGGCATCAGGTTGAGACTCAAATCATCCTCCTCTAACACCAAGCGAGGCTTGGTGGAGGGAGACGTGGGCGCGTCCAAGTGCAAGCCTCTCTTGTGAGTACTAGTAGAACGTTCGCTTAGAGGCACTCCAAAGAGCTTGGGCCGAGAACTGCTGCTCTCTCCATTGTTGTTGTTGGTGTTGTTATCGAGTGGAGGGGAGGGCTCTTCGGCGATCGTGAGAGAGCTGCTGGAGGTGGTGCTGCCGCCGGAGTTGAGACCACCCTTCCGGTGAGGATAGAAGCTGCCGGCAACGCCGGCGTTAGTGGCGGAGAGGAGGAGGGTTGAGGCGGCGGAGCTGGGGGCGACCGGGCGGACATGGTTCTGGACGAAGTAGATGATGTCGTTGTAGAGCTTCCGCATGTGGGAAAGCTCCGATAGAAGTGCCGCGTTGTTCCGCCGAAGCCTCTCATTCTCCTCCACCAGTGCCGCCGCCGTCGCCGGGGGCGGCGGCGGGGCTCCTCCACCGTTACCCCCGTTCCCAAGAGCAAGAAGGCGAGGCGAGGGGGAGTCCCGCCACTGCGGGGGTCCGACGAGGTGGTGGTCGTCGGGGAAGTGGTGGTAGAGAGGGAGGTGGTGGGGAGGAAACAAAGGGGGAGAAGACGGCGACGGGGCTGCCGAGTTGGAGGTCTTTCGCCGGTGGATCTCGCAAAGCAGGTGCTTCTCTCCCTTTCTAAAGAACTCATTTGCAAACTCCCATCGTTCCGGCACCACTTTCCTGAACCCCTGTTCCATTTGAATCAAAACGAAGAAAGACAGAAGCAAAGAGAGAACGTATGTCAATAAATAACTGCCATTAGCACTAGAACAAGAGAGGAGAACAAGAAAGAGAGGTTTTGCGGAATGGGGATATATACGGACGTAAGTGTTGAGTTGGCGGACGAAGCTGGAGAAGTTATTGTGCTTGAAGTAATTGGGGAGGAGGTCGCGGGCGAACTCGGGGGGACGCCACACCACGAAGGTGGAGACGCGGTCGTCGCCCCACGACACGATGTGGTCGGTGGAGGGATCGTCCACAAGCTGGTAGGTCTTGGTCAGGAAGGGCGCCGGCACCGCCTTGTGCGCCTCCACCGCTCCACCACCTCCACTCTCCCAACACCTCTCCATTGTTATGATGATGACAGGATAGGATATAGTTGGAGCTAGGTGGTGAAGATGGGGAGAGTTGGAAGGGGCTTGGGTTTTAGGAGGAGGAGGAGGAGGAGAGGGGAGAAAGAGGAGGGGGCATGTGATGGGAGTGCGTGTGGGGGATGGTTTGTTTGTTGGTGTGTTTTGTTTTGTTTTACTAAGCCTCGGGTTTGATGTGGGGTGGGGTGGGGTGGGGTGGGATGGGGTGGTGTGGAGGGAGGGGAGGAAGGGAGGGAATATGTGTCTGTCTGTCTCAGAGAGAGAGAGAGAGAGAGAGAGAGGAAGGGGGGAAGAGAGGAGGATTCAACTTTCAAGATAAACCCGTGACCCCTTCGCTTCTTCTCAGCTTCTCTGGCTGTAAAACTTTTTTTTATTTATTTATTTTTGCTCTCTACTGCTGCCGCTGAGTTGGTCTGGCCTGTTGCTTGCTTGGATTTCCATCTGACGCTGGGGCGCGGGCACAGCGCGCACGCACTTAAAACAAGCATCAGCAAGGGCATGGGGGTGACGGTGCGGGGGTACTGCTGACTCAATTCTTTGAGTACCGATTCTACCCTGGTCCTGTGCACATTTCTGACCCAATAGATACCAGCTCCCTAAATGTATGGCTTTGTTCTAGGTGCTGTGCCTGCGTTTTTGTGCCTTAGTTTCTATAAAGTGTGACAGGTTTAACAGACCTTCTATAAAGGAGAAGCAGGGTGCATCACATGGGCTCTGTTTATCACTCTTCGTAACGTGGTTTTAGGAGGGGATAGAGACAAACAAGTGCATATTTTAGGAGTCAGGACTGTATTTATGAATGTCCTCCTCCTGTATGATTCAAAAAAAACAGATTAGTAAGAATCAAGACTTATCAGACTCCTGTTTGGTTAGAAAACTTTCTTCATATATACTGAGAAAATATCAAATCATCCAACAGGATCGTTGGGAATACGGTACTGACTACCGCAGCATGTTGCTCTGCTTCTCGGGCAGATTCCGGATGCAATTACACCAGCATGGATTTTTATCTCAAATAGCAGGGATCCTGAGTTAGCTTGCGTTAATTAGCCCATGGTAGACCTTTTCACCCCAGCTTCTTTGTCACAGGACATGATCCACTTAGCCATCACAAGGCCTATGTTCACATGCGTGCTGTATTAGATAAGTCATCAACCACTTTGTTCCTTCTTAGAATATTTATCACAGAATAATCGTTCTCCCTCCAAACTAATACGTACGAGTCATTTTCTACTTCTATATCATTTCCACTATCAAAATGAAATTAGTATGTAAATGGAAAATTAATATTCTTCAGTGGGACATGAAGTTACAAACTCAATCTTGTCTAAGCACTACTACTCTACGTACGTATGTCGACCAAAATTATGCCCACCAAAGGCCGATCACCGCCATGTGATAGATATACATAATACTTATGTAGCTAGAATTTTGATGGCCTAGAGGGATCATCAAACTCTATGTACTAGATAAGCCATTATGAAAAGATCTCACCGGGATTTAAGAGCAAGATACAACACCTAGGCTTGAATGCCTACCATGACCGATCTCTAAGGCATGATACATACTACACTATGGGTTTCCTTTTCTTTTTCTTTTTTTATTGTAGGCTGGTCTGTTTTGGGGGTTGGGGGAGGGTAGGGGGAAGGGTTGGGGTACGTGGAGATCGATATCTCAAGAAGATCTATGATATAGCAACCTGTCAGTATATCTACCAGAATCATGGCAGATGCTATTTAAGATCTATGAAGTCCCAAAATGACCGCTCAAACTTGTACAATCTTTCAGTGTTCCAGAAAAAGAAGAAAATCCACCTACTTTATTGAGATAAAATGAAGATTAATACAAAGAAAAGTTTAGAACGACGGAGAATGATATATCTCCGTCGCAAAATTTGCAACAAGTAGCTAGTTCTCACAGCAGCCCATCCCGTTGAGATTTCTTGGGAGGCAAAAATGTTGCTCACCATTGAAGATCTCCAGCGGTTGAACCAGATAGCCTGATCATTGTTAGCTATAGCCTTCTTCAGAAAAATTCTGCATGTGATTTCTTGCTTGCCAAATACTCGAGCATATCATGATCTATTTCCTGCCAAAAATTTTAATAAATACTGATTAAAGTACATGTCAAAGAATTTTGAAAAAAAATCAAAGCGAATACAGAAGTTATGATTTAGCTTTCCAGCCAATTTTGCAACCATGTAATTTTTTATTTTTTGAAAAAAATAATTAATATCTTTAACTAGAAAACGAAATTAGCATAGAGATGAACTTTATGAGTATAAATAGATACTTTATACCATAGTTTTGCAAATTAGAATTTCAAAAATAAATAAAAAACTCTACTATTCAGACACTTTTTTATAACATTAATACTTATCTTTGTTTGTTTTGTTTTCTATGATATTCAAATTAAGCAGATCAAAGGAAGAAATTTTACTCTCTTCAATTAGATTAAGTGGTAAGGATATAATTTGTAAAAGATTTGTCCATACAACCACATAATTCTAAGTTCCAAGAATGTGTCCCGCCCTATGAGAACAATTAACTTAATAATTCAACCATAATCTTCTTGAATAAGTTGTTGAGAAATAGAGGAAGTGGTGTAGCAACCATGCAAAAAAGACAGAAAAAATAATTTCACTCTCTCCAACGCAACAAATAACATTACTTCTACCATAAGCATAGGCCATCTTCTATTTTAGGTCAACATCTATTAAGATGATCAGTTGAACTTGTAAGACGGTTATGCATATACCAGACCTTTAATAGCTTTTTTCAATGTTTGATTCATATTCTTGCCTTCAAGGTGGTTGTTTGAATCTTCTTGATTTGGAGTTTGCATGACCTGCTTGTCTATGGATTTAAATGACAAATTCTTTAATTTCGAACATGATCATATCTACTCTATCTTTTAGAATGCATTTGGTCCCTTGATAAGTGACCAGGGTGGCAAAGCTAAGCACCGGTAACGCCACCACGAAATCAGTAAACCACGGGACTGGTTAAATTGCTATTTAGCTATTATTCAGCTCATCACCTCTTTCTGTTGACATTGCAAATATTGTGTTTAGTTGCACAAAGTACCGTTGAGGCCCATATTTGCTATATGGACAACAATGCCCTCATGCAATATGCATTGTCTACATTTGGACGAAATATGCACTTATATTTGCTCACCATATTGTTTTATCAGCCAAAAATTATCAAAGTAATTTCAGTTTAACATTACTGTGAAAATGACATGAATGGGTAGCATTTGCCAATTGGCCTTCCCTTTTTCCCCCAACGCATACCATGTTAGACAGAGTATATATATTGGTAGTTTAGCACAGAGAAATTTCCAACTATATTCGTGGCTAGGTCATGAAGGTAATCATTGGGACCTGTGCAGTTTCTTAGCACAAAATCACCAGCACCAAACTAGGGATATATATACATCCATCCATCTATCTATCTACATACACAGACAACAGCAAGAACCAAAACAAGATAATCCAAGTATAAAATTCAGAGAACCACCTTTTCCAAACCATATAACAACCATTTTCTATTTTTTGAAGCATATCGAATGATTTTCAAAGACATATCAAAGGACCAAGAAGTCATAATCTCACCGTCCCTAACTTGTGTTTTGATTTCTTTTTTCACAATTTAATCAATTCATCATAGATTTGAGAGTAGCTATCAAATTGATTGTGACAATTGATCAAAATCTCACAAACAAAATAAGAGCACACATGAAAAATAGAGAGCATATCATAACCAGGAAATTGAAGCATGTTAACATAAAATCAGGCTTTGTAATGTGAAGGAAAATATCTAGCATAAACTAAAAGTAACCTTCGCACCAAGTTAATCACGATCAAAGTGAAAGCAAACACCATATTTTAAACATGGATGCCTATAGATCATGAGTCCTTGGCACTGAATAAGAGAGTACTTAGGTAAAATACTAGAAGCGGCATCTTGTCTCCACTGAGATGGAGTCATAGTTCAAAACAACCAAGAAAAGCAAGCCCTAAAGAAATTAAAGCCACAATAACCACCAACCACCATCACTAACAGCTTATCTAGAAATCGATCATAGCAAGTAATTAGATAGAGATCTAAGACGAACCCCAAGATATAGCCCATGTCTACTAATCAAAAGTTCAATCTATCATCCACAACCACCAATTGATTTTTGGTGAGACAGAGAGGGTATAAAAGCCATTGACAATGGTTGGAGAAAATGGGAAATGAAGCATTAAAGGCAATAAAAAACGAAGAAAGAAAACAAAGCTAGGCTTTGTCAACTAGCATGATCGATCATTTTATGTCACCAAGAGTAGGCTGTAGCGATGAAAACTATAGAACATTGTTTTAATTGAGGGAAGGAAAGGGGGAGAAAAGGGTCATAGAGAGAGGAACCCTAGCCGAGGTAAAAAGGAATAGAAAGAGGTCTCACCAATTGAGGCATTCTAGGAATAAAATTAAGGGTTTGGGAAGTTTGTTAAAGATATTCCTATTAATAACGGTTAGGTGGTTAAAGTGCTCTATTCGACTAAAATTAACCATGAAAAAAATAAGATTATTTGGTTGGTTAAGTAAATAATTAGGTCTGAACCAGGTTTTATCTAAAAATCAAATACAACCTTAAGGAGTGGTCTATATTTGCTGGTGAAGAAAATTTTAGTCCATATTTGTGGGTATGAGAAATGGATCAGTAAATGCATAACTTGTTCCTCTCTTGGATATATAAACCATTCTTGTATCTGTGCTTAATTTATACATCAATGTAAAACTTATTTTCCTCTTTCCTACATTTTTTTTTTCTCGTTTAGTTTTATATACATCATCAACAACCTAGCCTATTTTTCCATGAGAAATAGAATGACTTCCTTTTAATTAGGTGTCGATTCCATATTAATTATATGAGCTAAGTTTTAGTTATTATGTTAACCAACAATCCATTTAGCAATTAAATCTCTCTAACATGCCATGCATCTATAACAACTAGATCATAAAACTTCGACCAAGTTGTATCACCATTCCATGCATCCAAGAGACTAACTTACTTTCTCAATTATCACTCGGTTTTTGAATATCCATTGACCCAAATTTTAAAGCGAGCAATCAAGTAAACTAGCTGACTTGCAATTTGACTAGTGCAATTCTTTTTTAATCCCTAGTTGCCCATTTGTATCACTAAGATTTTGGATAATAATTTGCAACATATCTTGTTTTTCTTATTTTCAAAACTCAAAACCTATCTAACTAGTATGAAATAGTCTAACCTAACGCTACATCAGCCTCGTGGCCATTCATCTCATGTGACCATGCGCATAAGCTCTGGAAATGGAGTAAGCTATATTCATGAAAAACACTAACCCACCTCAATAACAAGCTCTTGAGTTTGTTCATTTAGCAAATATGGCAATCTCAAAATAAGGATAGTATTGCTTAACCATTTAACATGTTTAATCTATTTTAATTCATTGTATATTAAGTTAGATTATCTATTTGACAAAATAGTTACGTTCAGATTTGAATTTTTTATTCATTTAAGAAAATAGATCCGATTCAAATTGATATATTTTTGATCTATACATCATATATCCAATCTAACTTATAATTGATCCAATATGATACGATTGCCACACCTATCTTGGAGATCATATTTATGCTTGGGGCTCAACATGAACACTCAAGTCCAGCTGGAAGTATAGCTTATTCATTTCAATATATATATATATATAAACAAGAAACTGGAAGCTAAATATCCTAGCTTTCCCAAAAATGCTTTTTATTTTTTCGTGAAACATACTTTTTAAATATTATTATCAAACATTATTTTCTAAAGATATTTTTATTTTAAATTTATAAAAGTTGATTTTCCTGAAAGGCAAGATCAACGTACCCCAGGGCAATTCCCTCCACCGTGGCCGTGTTGACTGGGTTGATAGCGTATTTTCGAGTTCATGTTAAATTTATCAGAAGCACCAAGCTAGCATTACCTTTGGAAAGGCAGGAAAAAAACTTTTTTTCTAGGGGCATAGGAGTGGTGGCCCGTTTTCCTGGGTAAAGGAAGGAGCGCTTGTATTCCAGCAACCTCGATGACAATGAGAATCCCATCATTTTTTCTTTCCGCTTGCAGGAAAAAAACGATACGTTGGACTCCGTGACGGGGTCTTAAAGCTGCCGTGATGGCATGCATCCGTCCCCCACCATTTCCACCACCTTCCCTCCATATTTACTTTCTCAAGATTCCAATTCCAATATCCTTGCATCAATGTCACCCTTCCTCCCTTCTCTCCTCGAGGCTCCCTCGCTCGGCTCCACCTCTGTGCCTTGACCCTGACCCTGCCTCAGGTGATGGGAATAATTGTGACCAAAAGTTGCACGAATTTCTGAGACATAAATAACAAAGGACGTGCCCAGCTTTCCTGCTCAGCATGGCAGACGCAGATACGTGATTGTCATGACATATCATTCAATTGCCACCACCTTCTCTCTTTTCTTCTAGCGCTCTCTCTCTCTCTTTTTCTTTTGGAGTTAGTGACTCGTGAAGGTGAACTGTGGGGCACGGTGAAGACCATGGAGTCGCATTCTAGTTGGTATTAATCTTGGCGTTGGGGGTATGTAGATAATTGCATGTTTTTCTGTGAGAAAAAAATGCAGATTACTAGATATTGTGGAGGGGGATAGGTCCAATGCCCAAAAAATTATGAAAATACGTGTCCAATTTATATAACCATGCGATACTGTGGCATCTGAACGTGCCATATGCGCCTTTTGGTGTGTGTTTAATTCATACTATTAGATGGTCCAATGAACATTAGAGATAGCCTTCCTCCTATATATAGACAGCTTTTGGTTATGGAATAAGAAAAGTGGAAGGGGAATAGTTAGTTTGATCTATTAATTTTATTTCTGTTTGGCTCCAAGTTTTAGAATAATTTTTGGTTGAGATTGTTTTCTGTTATATATATAAAAATGGAGATAGGCATAAATCATGGTTTTACGCCATGGAAAGATATAAGTATTAGCTTTTCTTAGAAACGATTATATCTAACATAAGCAAGTTTGATAACCATAATCTGACTCAGGTTGTTCCAATTCTCTCGTGATTGGGAGAGCTTGTGAGTTATAATATATAGTCCCTAATGAGCATATAGGATTTGAAATAATTTTGGATGATATTGTGAACATAAAGCACACTAACTGCTGCTCGATTAATTGGTTGGCACACCTCTTCCCCAGTTTGCCCCTAGGGAAGGTCAGTGATTCAAATCCTAGCTATATATTTCCTAGAAAAAGAGATTGTGGAGCGTAAAGCAATTGTATTTAGCTCGATGTCTTGATGCTTGGGGAGCGCTGTCTTGTATTGTGTAGCCTATCTGAAAATAAACTAACGTGTATCTCCCAAGTCTTAATATATGCTTGTTACTGATATAATTTAATAATACTATTAAGATCAATTATGTTATTTTTAAAATCCAGTGGACAGGATATAAGCACCTCTGCTAAAATCTCCTATATTTATGTCTATTTTCTTATCATTCTTCCCCTTCAATTTCTATACACCACCCAACCCTCACTTCTACCATGACATGTTAGTATAGATCAGATTACTGATTCTCTTTCTACACCAAACACTTTGAGATCAAATATTGCCTCGACTTAGAAAAAGAATTTAGCAGGTTTTATGTTTTTTTTTAGAGAGAAGGTACCTCCTTTGTGTAGCCTATTTAAAAAAAAAATTCACAAAGGATGGATTAACATATTTTCTTTATACTTATTATCTTAAATAGAGACTGTTATGGTGTTATGACAGCTACTAAATTGTTTAACGGTTCATCACTTTTGCTATAATGTAAATAAATAATAACCACCACAATCACATTATGTAATAGTTTTGACATTTGTTTCAATATTTTTTATATTTTTCTCGATGTATCTACATCCAAACTACTTGGTGTTCTTCCTTCGATACTCATCATCATCTTTCCCGCTGATCAAACACTGATAGTATGTCTATGCATACCAATCTCCTTACTACTAAGACTCGATACTTTTTGACCTGATTGAGGAGATGGAAGAATTAATTCTTTTAACCGGCTTAATTCGAATTTATCAAAAAAAATTTAGAAAATATTAAAAAAATATGAAAGTAGGGTTTTACATACTGTTGCCCACAAAGAAAATCCAAGAAGGGGGGGTTAATTGGAGTTTTCAAAAATTTAAAATTTGCTGTATACAAATTTTAGAGTATGCGAAGTATGGTGAGATGATACAAAAAGAAAAATATTAAAATAAATAAGCAATTAAGATACAATGTAAGCAAAAGAGAAGTCACACGTAAACACCCAGAATTTATATTGATACGATGCCAAAACCAGCACCTACATCCACTCCTCAAGTTTATTCTGAAAATTTCACTATAATCTCTATATAGATTATAGTAAGATTATTTTCGAACTCACAATCTAAATTTAGTTTTTTCAGATTCACCAACCAAAATTTTTTTCCAAAGTCTCTTCTAGGCTTTCTCAAATAAACTCAATTCAATTTCAGGTTTGGATAGATCTTCTTCAAGTTTCAATCCCAACTAAAACTTGTTTACAATAAAAAATGAGAAAAATAATTATAAACATAATAAAAGCTCCTAAAGAGCAAATAAAAATTGATGAAGCTCTTTAAAAAATGTGTTGAAGAAGCTTTGTAATCAATGCTCATAAGAACTCTTTGAATGTTTTAAGATTTTTGAGAAATTGATTGCTTTCAGCTCTCTTGAACGCTCTATGAATATTTTTGACTTTTACTTAACTTTTTCTTTTCTTTTCTTTTCTTTTGGTTTTAAATTGAGTTTAGAAGTCTTTAAAATTTTTAAAAAACCAAACTAACTGTTTTTAGAAGTTGGAAACCAAAAATTAGTCATTGAAAATTATTTGAAAAAATCTAAAATATTTATAGAATTAGTCATTATTGCTGTGAGCCGTAGTTGAGTCGACTCGAGATCAAGTAGGAATCGACTTGAGTATCTATGAGTCGACTCGTAGCTAAGTAGGAGTCATCTCGCAGATTGTTAATATTTCTTTATCTTTTTTAAGAGAGCCGGTTCAAGATCTGGCAGTAAAATTTTTGTTTTTTGTCTAGAGTCGACTCGTACTTAAGTAGGGGTTGGCTCTTAGTCTGTACCACTTGAAAAATACATGCCAGAGGATTTTTTTGTATCTAGAGGTCGACTCTTGATTTTTTCTTCTTGATTTTTTATGATGTAGTTTTATCTAATCATCTTCTTTTGCTTCAAAAACTTGTAAATTAATACATACTTCCTAAGAATAATTTTAACTTTTCAAAACTCTCTATACAAAAACTTCAACAACTCATTAGTATCAAAATAAGTACTCAGATATTTTGTAATCATCAAAATCAATCCTTAGATTAACATATCTCTTTTTTTCATTGATGATCCACTCATCATAAATTGAGGTGTGTAACTTTTATTTATAATAGTTGTGATATCCTCCTTTGCACAACTCAAATAGGATTCCTCTCCTAATTTGAATAGAACTAGATCCCCAAAAATCAATATGATTAATTAGTAAAAATATTTATTAAAAAATTAGAATTTCATAAGAGGTAGATCTCGACTTCTGTATCAAATTTATCCAGTAACACTCCATCTAATTTTTCATGGATCGAGATATAATGTTTAGTCAGAATTTTTTTAGAATTTTTTTTTTAATTTGACTAGCCAGCCTATTTCGATGACCAAACGATGAAATTTCAGCTTATTTTCACCCCTTAGGAGGTTGGTCTTAATTTATATATTTCAAAAAATTATAAAATCTTAAAAAAAGAGATTATCTCTCATTATTTGGAAGTTGGGCTCGCAATTCAGCTTTCTGATATGGTAAATCTTATTTCTAAACTTTATGTAACATAACTTATAGTGGTAAAAGAAGTCAATATTGATTCTAATTATTCTTTTAGATTATTTTTCTCCACTAACCAACTGATTTTTCTGGGATCGTAAGTTTCTTAGCATTCGCTTGGATAAGATGCAAAATGTGCCAATAATTAATGCTCTCGATTACTTATTTATTTGGTAGAAGGAATCTTAAAAATGGACTACAAAGGGATAACAAGGTAGCCTTTCAAGGCAACCTCTTGCAAATCCCTGAAGTCTCCATATGATGATAAATGCAAAAATATTTTTGATAGAAAGGATTTGCAGCCGCACCTACACCATAATTATGCAAGTCAAGTTTTTTGAGGATACACTACCTATAAATCAAACCAAGAACCATTGATTGCTAAGAAAAAGGGTGTGAAGACTGAAACAAGCCACATTTTATGGTAAGATTAAATGCAAGTTTTTTGTACAACCACCAGGAGATTTTATTATCTTGATATGCAAGCACCTTTTATAGTATATTTAGTTGGAGCGGTCCTCCTCATTACAACAGCATTTTAATAATTTGATATCATGAAAACATTAATAGGCTATGTATATCCTTTTTTTTTGTTTACGATAATGCTTTAGGATATGCACATGTTATATTATAATTATACATTGAGACATCAAGCTTTATTGATTCAACACCCGTAATTATAAGTATGTGGTATTCTTGTGTATCATGTGTATTATAGTGCAAAGTTTTGATCTGTACCTAGAAAATATATAATATCCATACTATTTGGAAAATTTTCACAAAAGCCGCGTGAGATTTACATGGTTGTTTACAGTGTGTGTGTGTGTTTATATATATATATATATATATATATATATATATATATATATATATATATATATAAGTGTGTGCGTATCAAAATTAAACCCATAGATTTTAAGATTCTAGATCACCTATGGCTGTTGATGGAATTTTTGGATGTAGCATGTCCTGTGCACTGTTAATGACTAGCATGCTATAGGGTTTAAATGACATCCTCTGAATCATAAGGAATGAGCGGTTGGAGAGTATGTATTCATAGGATTAAAAAGAATCAGGTAAAACAGAGAAATACAACTAAGTGATGACTCAAAAGTTAAACCCATGGATTCTAAGATGTCAAGATCACCTTTGGCTGCTTGTAGAATTTTTGGACATGGCATGTCATATGGTATTGTTAGTGACCCAGAATCTATAGGGTTTTATGGAGAACTATTCTTGACACAAAAAAGAGAGATTGGAGAGGATATTATCTATAGACTTAAAATAGATTAGATAAATAAAATAATATTATAAAGATATTACATGATCATAGGATACCGATCAAGTTAAAAAAAAAATATATATAGTATAGTCTTACAATTAATTATACTTTATGATATAAAATATTAGATAGTTCAAAAAAAAAAAAAAAAGTGCTACGGTGAATGTAACCAAAATAAGGATGTTGAAACAATTGTATGATAATATACGAAAAGATAAAATAAAAAATAAAAATATTTATAAAGAGATAAAAATAATATTATTGAAAAATAAATTGAGAAAAGATAGACTTAAATGATTTCATATATGAAATGATATTATTATTGAAACCATTTTGTTATATTGGACGTAGAGATTATTCCGGCGTCCAATCGTGCGGTCAAATCTCGGATGACATGAACTCACTACCCTTGGTCAAAGACAAAAGGAGCCTCTCAAAGCCGTTTCCGCCGCTACAACAGAAATCGTGGTTGTTGTTTGCCCATGCAGGCCTTTTTGGCAAAGAAGCAATACATGTTGTAAAAGCTCTAATTTACTACCTTAAGAAAAATCAGTATTTATTTAGAGCATTAAGTATTTAAACTTTAATATACAATTATTTAAAAATCGGATGAACAATGAAAGATAAAAATAACTATCTCATCATTAATCAACGGTTATAAATGTCTGAACAACTGAATAAAAATTATTGTTTCTTAAAAAAAAAGTTACATTATTTAAATATGCAGTTATTGTGTGGCAGAAACTAATGACATTAAGAAATTCAATGACATCATTGTAGCGAAAAATCAAGGTACTCTGGCATGGTCAAATTATTCACACAAATCACAGAGTATAATTAAATAACCCAAGTTGTGCCAGCACTCTTTGTGAATGGCACAAACCATGATTTCCCCTTCAATTCAAATCTTAATACGCGGAAGCCGCCAAACCATGTCCTTCAAAAATATAAGGAGACAAGGAGAGTACTAAGTGGGCCCCTACCCTACGTCTGAAACCCCACGGATCCTACAGAGGCCATCACAGTCCTACAGGACCCATCACCTCTGTTGGTGTTGTGCGTGAGAGAGAAGAAGATTCTATTCTAATTTCTAGAGAAAAGAACCCACCTTCCCTCTCTCTCTCTCACATGACCATCGCCAGCCCACTTGAACGAACCCCCGAAACTATATTGAACTCTTAAATGTATATTATTCAAAACCCAGTTCTGTGACACCAACAGTGACCCACTAGGAGTGAGCTCAAATACAAACAAAGTATGAACAGTAATAAATTAGTGGGCATGGTGGGAGTCTACTAAAATGCTTTCTTAAGAGGCATATTTTATTGGTTGTGGACTGATAAAAGGTGGCCAGGGAAGGAATCCCACCAAAGTAATCTTTTCCATAAGACACCCTTCAAAGGTTCTCCCCCTGTCATCTTCTTCCACTCTCTTCTGTCTCTTTCTTTGTCATGCCGGGGCGAGAAGCACAACGCCTGCGTTTTCTATTAGTTCTATTGTGTCTTTATTCGTAGATGCCCACGGAACCAATCAAACCCCCCTACTGCGTGTTTGTGTGAAGCCAAGAAAGGAGGGAGGGAAGATGGATGGAAAAAATAATTCAAAATGTCAGGAGATAAAAAAAAAAAAAAAGTTGAGAACGATCTGAGGTTAATCTCCTCTCAATCTGGTTGGTGGGGCTCGCTAAAACTTTCTTATTTTAGTCATCTCTTTTGGTAAAGGCAATTGAGATCTTTAATTAACTTGTTTTAGTGCTGGTACGTGTGTAAGGGTGTAAAACCAGTTTTTTGTGTGAAATGGGTGGCTCGGATGCTAATTTGAAGAAAAAAAGATACAGATTTGACCTTTTGCAGGGCTCTTAAAGAAAACCTGAATTATTTTATAATCTTTTTGAGATTTTTTTTTGAAGGGCGTAAAAGCTGTAAACTTGCTTAGAACGAGCCACAAGTACACCTTAAGCTCATTTGAGATCTCAAGCTTGAGTTTGCTCATTTGAGATCTCCAGCTTTGAGTTTGCTCCTTTAATCTCAAACCGAAATTGAATAGTTAACTAAAAGTAACTTATTTAAGAGATCCTGAGAGCTTGAGATCTGCAGCAATTTTCATTCTGTTAATATGGCTTGAATTTTGGATATCTTTTATGGGTTCGAACTATGATCCAATTTGAAAAGCCTGCGTTGCGATCTGAATGAAATATTTTGGGAGGTCTGTGATGGTAGCGGACGGCATGGGCTGATAGGCTCATGCCCGAAGCCCACTACTGACCTCATTGGCGGGTGCGGGGGGACAACGCCTCCCGCGATACGGACCAGTATAAATATTGTACTTTCTGCCAATCTCGACAGTTTTGTGAGAGAGGTTTGGGAAATCAAATTGCAGCTAGGGTTTGGAGAGTTCTTGAGTGATTTATCTCTTTTTTCATCATAATGAAATTTTTTCTTTCATGTCTTGCCCGTGAACGTAGGTTTTTCAGTCGAACCACATAAATCTTGTGTTTATTTTTTTCTTCTCTTCTCTATTTTGTATGATTGTACGAATCTGTGTGTGCCCTATATTTGTGCTTGCTGTAACACATTCATATCCTTCCAATCCCAAAATTAAAATATATTCTATTTTATATAAAAATACTAATCTTATAATAATTAAATAAAAATAAATTTTTCATAATAAATTTATATATTATAAGTTTAATCGGGCTATGCTCGAGCAAGCTAAGCCTTGCCCTTGATCATTGGTTTGCTATAAAGAAAAGGGTAAACTTGAGGTAGATTTTGAGCTGAACATGAGCTTCCTCTGGGACAGTTTGCTCATTCGGCAATACTAGAGGAAGGATAGTGTTTTCTTACGAGTATACTTATTTTTTCAAAAATTTTAGAAAAGAAAAAGAAATATATTTAAATTTATCTTTATATTACTTTGATTTTCCCTCCATTCAAATAGTTAAGAAAAAGAGAACTTCGTGTCTCAAGAAATTAACTCCAGTTTTCCAAGACCCTTTAATTGAAGCATCCAAACATACTGTAATATCACAAGATGAGACTGGGTTATTATAGAAGCAGGAAAATGCTATCCACCAAAGAGATGCATATTTTTATTTTATGCAAACATTGGCTTGGTTGTTTCTGCTATGTACTTGATGAACAAACCCTTGCATCTTTCATCTAATATCACGCTATGGATCGATTTACTTAGGTATTTTGAATACAAGAAGGAAGGACGGCATCATATTATTATTATTATCAACACATACAAGTATGAATATACGGAAAATTTTATGTGCTATATATGTAGAAAAAGAAAACTGTCCAATCTGCTTACCTGTAATTAGGAGTGTTAACAGGGCCTGACCACTTTGACTTGAATTTGAGTTTAAAATTTTAATCCTTAGGCTACGATATATATGGGTCGGAGAACCTCAAACATAAATGAGTTAAAAATGCTAGAGCTTACGATTTCAAGAAAAAATACTTTCCAGGTTCGAGTCAGAGCTTGAGCCAACTGGATAACCAGCCAATTAAAACAAGTTTCAACTCACACTACATGAGGCCGGAAATAAGGTCTTCAGCTCTGATCCAATGTTATCAATGTGCTAGGCTTGAACACTGACACCCCCACCGATAAAAAGATAATACTTGGAGGAATTTTCTTTTCATATTGCTTATGACAAATCTACCCTGTACACATGGAGGGGTCAAGTGTTTGTCACAAGCAGAATGGCTGTTTTGCCCACGACAATTCATCCAAAACTAGGATGCATTCCTATAGATGTTACACTTTGACAAATGGATCATCTAGGGTTTACACTTCTATCCTTCAACATTAGGTGTTGAAGATCTGAAGTGACCTAAAATGACTTTAATCTGCTGTGTAAAGTGAAGATTTCCAACATCTTTAGACTGGTGTCTCTCTAGACCTGGCTTGATGATTGTACATGGCTTTTTCATGCTGCAACTTGGGAATTCTAACAAAGATTTCTGGTTTCTCCAACCGCCAAGGAAAAAGGGGAGAAAAACTTTATACCAAAGTAGTTATATCCTGTGTCGCCAGAAAAAAGGTAGCTATATCCTGTACACATTCAACATTCTAATTGTTATCTTTCTTTTTTTTTTCCTTTTCTTTAAACGACAGGAAAATTATAGGTGCATTAACATTGATTGAGGCCAGAAGAGACCCTTTTGATCTCATCCAGGCTTCAAGTATATATGCCAATTTAGTTATTACAGTTTCTTGAAAAATTTTGCTTGAATTCATCAATGGAGGTGTAAGCTCAATGGTTCACATATTATCTTGGCATGCATGAAACGCAACCGTCTATTCCTTCAGGATATTTGTGCATATAGCTATATGTTATATTGATTGATATGAGTTTACTCCGAAGAGAGCGATGATGTTATTGGGTATTACTTACAGAATATGTATATAAGAGGACATTATATATGTATGTGTGTTTGTTCGTCATGATTACTAGTTTTACCTTTTAGAGGATAATTCCACATTAATGTTGCATGTGAAAACATGATACAAACTAAATTTTCAGATCTACGGTGGATCATCATTTAAATTCAGATGCACGTATTTGGAAAAATCATTGAAATTATCTTCTAGGCACAAATCTCTAGGCCCAGCTGTACACATAGGGGCATTTTCATTTTCTTTTTTTTTTTTTTCCTCTTTCCTTGCCTCCGTACAAATATTATCAGACATTCTTGATTGGCTAGATGCTAGAATCATCACTGAGTGCTTCCTTAATTTCCAGCACCCTGATGAAGACATCAATCACATTCAAGAGAAAGAAACAATGAGGAATATTTGCTATCCGAGTGGGGACCTGCTTTTGCACAACAAAGTCGAATACTGCAATAATTCCTCCCCAGAAATATAAAGAGAAGCCTTGGGTTTCGCTAAAGAAAGGGCCTGGACTTTAGAACCTCATTGATTGGAGATAAGTGGACTCCAAAAAGGGTTCATAGAGTGGCAAAGGGTCTAGGCTGAGGATTTGTGCCAACATTTTGGTCGTTGCTTTATTCCAAAGGACCATACCGTGACCTTTGATTTCTCGCAAAAGATGGCCATGTTCTAAACTGTATAAATGCACATTAAAAGGAGAGACCAAGCAGTGTCCTCTCCCTAGAATCCTTTTATCATCTTTGACCTTAAAGCTGATCACTTTACTAGAAACCAGATAGGAAAGTGTAGAAGGATTGACTTGCCCCTGTTTAAAGAGAATATCCTCAGTTCAATCAGTATCATCACTTCAGCCTTTTCTGTGAGTGGTGGATAATATAATGATATAGATCATAAGAATCCTAACATGGATTACGGTCATGGACGAGGCATATGATAACTATACTTATTACCTAGCAACCCTTTGTGTGACTTGGGAATCTCACTCAAGAAAGTCACTTAGCTGCTGTCCAGCTTTTCCATTGCTACCTCGTCTACCACGTCCTGTGACATGCCAATACTTAAACCCAAAGAATGATACATGCCAATTAAAGTGAAACGCAGGAACCTGGCTCACACTCACTAAGACATTTGCCGGTAATACTTCCACGCATCCACATGGCAAATGGAGTCCCCGTCACAAAATAAGCATGGCATATCTAATTACGTATACCTGATCATGCTAGTTTCTTTACCACACTACATGATTGGCCAGAAGGGAGGTTGGAGCGTGCTTCATTTGAATGAGGCTGTGAAGAAGAAGTTACGAGTCCCTTTGCCAGGACCACAGAATAGGCAGCCCAAAAGGCGAGCCCAAGACTGAATCAATCGCCCAAACAGAACAAGTTTTTGATTGAAAGATAGCTCCCCACCAGTAGAAACCAAAATGATACTGAAGAAAAGGACCTATCTTCTTAAAGAGGGGATACACGTCATCTTCTCAGTTCTGAGTTGTCGGCCTGCAAGACTTGCTGAAAATTCTATCATGTCCAACCAGAGGGATGTGAAGGTATAAATGTTGTCGATAACTATTGTGTCAATAATAGCAATGATCTGATGAAGTTGAGTGGTGCTAAACCTAGTATCCTGCACATCCATGTATTTAATTCAGGGCATATTTCGATAAATCTTGGCCCTCCAAATCAGGAGAAAACTTGGGTTGGTCATCACCAAAAACTCAAAAACCAAGTTGTTGGAGTTGCAGATTTTTAGCTCGAACAATCTCCAATTCCAGACCATCCAATTAACCTTTTTAGTTCAAAAAGAAAACAAAGAGCCATCCTATTGATGACCTTTCTTAATGCCTTTTCTAAGTTTCTGATGTAGCCAATCTGCACATTCACTTCATGTGTGATGCCTCAAGAAGTATAGCCAGCCAAGTCAATCACTGGGCGACCGCAGTGGTATCAGATCAGATGCAAACAGAAGCAAGCAAGAAAACAAAGAAAGAGTTAAAGCGCTGTGTGCGCTCTGATGCCGAGGGGACACAAAAGCTGTGACAGTCACATGCCTCTTACCTTCTTTCCATCTTCTCTTCTTTTTATTCTCCCCCCAAAAGAAATGTACAAGGAAGTGACCCCACCCTAAAGCCTGCCATCCCCGGGGTACAATGGTTCAATCAAAACAATCAAACGCCCACTTCAATCCTCATCATCTCAAGCATCATTACCTGCATGTGAAATCTAACATCAGCGTCTTACTGCCATCAATATCACTATCTACTACTTCAGACTCCCTCAAGTATGAAGGTATTACTGGCTAAATTAAACTTCTCATGGTACATTAACAAAAATACGATAGAGATACTATTTTCCAACTACTAAAGGAATGGGTATGTCTTACCCCAACAACAACAACAACAACAACAACAACAAAAAAGAAAAAAAAAGAGGAGAAAAAAAAAAAGGGAGGAATGAGTATAGACATCGAATCAGAGAAAAATAAAATAGAAAATACTATTTTACAATAGAAGAAAGAGTTTAGTGTACGCTCAACAAGAATGCATCCCTGGATAGCATGTCCGGGATCCTACACACTAAAAGATATACAAATTAGGGTGGAGGTGTTCTGGCAACAATTAATTCTCATTGAAATAATGAGTCATCTACCATTTGCTCAAATGGAGCCATCATTCACTTAATCCCCACCTAGCAGTTATAGAGTGAACAAGCTGGTCAAATGAAATAAGAGCAAATAGATGATAGAGATTAATAACAGGAAAGCAGTGCCATAAGCTTTGAGTGGCATGGTCATATGGCAAAGATAAATGAAATGATTGTGTCTCCAATTCAGTGGGACCTTCATCCATGGCTAGGAGCATGACATGCTGTGCAAATTATCATGCAGCCTGACTGGGTTCTGGGTTACTGGAATGGGTGGTCATATTGTGAATTTGCAAAGGATAATTTTTCTTCGAGTCCCAAACAATAATGACCTGAGATATTTCCAACAATAAACGAAACCTGACTTGCCGAGAGTGTTCTTCTCCCTAGCCTCCAATGATTAGGAATCAATTGATATCAGCATTTTGTCCTGTGGAAACCAGTTGTTAGAGAAATTATTTTGATATTTTGAGCCTTGCACCTTTTTTATGATTTTTTGAACAAGCACCATTTTCTTGTCACCGTGTGTTTAGTAGTACATACAAACTTTATCCCACAAGAACAACTTCAATCTTCACAGGCCATAGTCAACGTAGTTATCCCTTAACCATGTTGGGACAGCCAAATTGATGATCCCCACTACTCACCATGATCTACAATATCCAAATACTTTTAAATTCTAAACATTTAAAAGCACAATTCCGAACGTTTGGAACAAAAAAGGTTCTTATGCATATAATATCTAGCTGATATATATATTGTTGTACGAACACTTTATACTTATAGTAACAAAAAAATGATTGCCTTCTTCTATGTTGAGCTCTATCATGCACTACCAATCCAACAGAGATTAGGTTCCTAGCAGTGACAAGCCAAGAGACTCTTCTATCTCATAGAAAATGGTGGATGTGAGAATCCTTCATGGTTCTTGACCTTCAGGTCGCATGCATCTACTTTCTACTATGTCATGTTACAACGAAGGTTTTCACCATAATATTCCTGTAATCTTATTTCAGAGGCCATCCACCAGAACTTTCGGGTTTAATGTTGATATTAGCAACAAAGCCAATAATCCGAGTGCAGATCTTGTTCTCCTTTTTTTTTTTTTTTTTTTTTTAATAATATGGTACGATAAGTTCTTTTCCTTTTGTTTGGATCAATTGTTTCTCCCCATTCATGATTACATTGTACCATGGTGCAAGCGACAATCATTATTTGGATTAAAAGACAAAACTAGGGGTTACTTCTTCTAACTAAGGGTTATTTTGGTCCTTGCATAAATATAATTGTGATAACCTAAGTCCCACAGTAGCGAATCCCTGGTTATCCTCGATTTGATCAAATTATGGGCGATCAGAAATTTCAAAGCCATATTTTTGGCTTGTTTGCCATATATCTCAGGGTAAGGAAAGAATAATGTCTAGTTTGGAAGAGGGATAGAGGCAACTGGGGGATCAGTTATGGTTATCCTTGATGGGTATAATAAACTCCATGATAGGTGGGAAAAATCTTGCTTTTGTTTGGATAAACCATTTTTATCCCGATCTCATTATTATATTGTACCACAGTACAAGTAATGCAACAGTGATTATTGTTCGGTTCAAAGGAAAAAAAAAAAAAAAAAATGCCCTTCTCTTTGTGGTTATTTTCTGCTAATAAAGAGTTATTTTAGTCATTCCATAAATATAGGTGGGACAAAACATGGTACTTTTAAGTATTGTTGATCCCCCTTGCTTTACCAAACTGTTGGGCTTCGGCAATTCCATGCCATCTTTTGGCTTGATTGGCATTTATGACAGTGACAAGGTAGGACCATTGCAATATCTCACCCTTGTTTGTTCCAAACTAGGCCTAAGTGCCTTATCCTACTCATCATCCCATTTATAAACTATGCCTTATTTTTGTGGTTAGGCACCGAGAACATAAAAGTCATACCGTTTTCCTTGAAGACCTATAGATTCATTGCTCCAATTTTCCGATCCTAAATGTCCAAAGATCGAGAACATAGATATCAGAAGACAACAAAATGTAAAAAAGCAGACTCTTTAAGAGATTTGTGTACGTGATCGACTGTCATGGAGTAATTATTATGTGATGGGAAGTTCATTTCATCACCAACCTAATTATAGGATTCTCACAAACAATACTAACACGATGATGATGGCTGCATCTGTATTTTGTTGATACAGCAATGATGTGATTAAAAAAAAAAAAAAATGAAAAACCCACTACGTCATGTAGTTATCCAAAGTTGCATGGAACGGTATCAGACATAATAAAACAAAAATAAATTATATTTTTGATCTTTGAATTAAATCAATTTTGTTTAAATGATCTACAAACTATAAAAAAATTAAAGTTTGATCTCTGAACTATTTAAATCGATTTAGTATTGCCCTCAGATGCGATTCTGATGATTTTTTCTCACCGAAAATCTGATGTGGCAACCTTTGATGCTTATGTGGAGTATCCTTTACTCACATGGCTCAACTGACACTGATATGACTTAAAATATTTTGAGCCACATCATATTCTTTTCTAAATACCAAAATTTTCAATCTCTCATCTCTCCATATCTTCATTTTTTTCTCCAAATCTTCATCTACTTCCTCAAATCTCTTATCTCCCATTTCTTTTCTTCTCATCGCCAAAATCTTAATCGAAAAATAAGAGAAAGAAGGAAACCCCTTCCCTCCACGCCCCTTCTCTACCTCTTTCACTACTTTTTGTTCTTTATTTCTCACCACTCCATCTTACATAACTCTTCCCACCCACTTCTTTCTAAATCCCTCATCTCCCATATCTCTTTTTCTCATCTCCAAAATTCTAACGAAAAAAAAGAAAAAAAAAAAATCTCCTTCCCTCCATGGCCCCATCCTCCTTCTTTGTTTAATTCTTTTCTTCCACTCACCTCCCATCACCTCCTCCCAACGCCTCTCGTCAAGCCAGTATCGGTTTTTCATCATTTTCTCCTCCCATTCCAAACCTCTTTCTTTCATGGCCCCATCCTCCTTAAAGAAGAAAAACCAGAGGAAGAAGATAGAAAAATACGATGAAAAAAAAAAATCACATAAATACCATATTAATATATATATATTTTAATTTTAATATCACATAAGCATCGAATATTATTACATCAGATGTCTATTGAGAGAAAATTGTCGGTTTGTAGTTTAAGGTACAAGAACTACAAAATTATCTCAAGTGAAATAAAAGAGGTACAAGAACATGCGTTCAAATGATTCAACTTGATTGCATATAACCACAAGCAGAGATAGGCAGACTAACATGACAAAAGCAAATGGGCTTACAAATTGATGCTCTTCCTCAGATGCTGTACCATTGGAACATGTAACCCAGGATATCCCCGGATAACAAAGTCAATGTCAAGGAAATTTGATGCATCTTAAATTGGTGCACATGAATTTTTACTAAAAAAATTGGTGCACATAAATGGTATTAAAAGACCTCCATCGAAGTGCAGATGAGTTCCTCCTGTCATCCACCTGTCTTCCACTAAACTTTAATGGCCCATACTTGACTCGGCCCACAAGCCTCGGCAGAACCTAGCTTGGGCTTGGACCAAGCCAACATCCCGCAATCCACAAGCCTCATGCATGACCCTCCCGTCGGCTCCTCTCTCAAGCATAACTTTCCCCTATTATTCACACAAAAATATTCGTTGCAATGGTGATACCGCATCAAACTTATCACAACCCAATGAAAATACCTACATTTCATCGAGTGTTGTGTATCACCGATTCCCATGAATGGTGCCCCACACTAACCATCGATTTTCTGCTTTTGATTGGATTATGACAATCTTGACGTGGTATCATCGTTCCAACAAATATCTTCTCCACTATTCACCATCTTACCACTGCCGTCCAACAACACCTCATCGGCTTCCTGCCTCCTTTTCGCATCCTTCATTCTCTTTCCTCCTCCCTCTCTTCCGCACCCTCTCCATCACCATCCTTCCTTCATATCTCTCACAATCCACCCTCTTTCTCCCTTCTTCCATCTTCCACCACTTTGTTCATCTATTTGGTGAGACTCCAACCCCTAACTTCTCTTCCTCTCTATTCTATTTATTAGTTTCTCTTAGTCTATCTCTAACGTGGGCTTTCATGTGTGAGGAGGAAGAAATACATCAGGCAATAAGTCGGATTTCCAAACCCTGCTTCTAGATACTTTCCTAGTTCATGAGGCAAACCCCAACTCTGTTGCCTTAATTTGGTAGAATATTATGGATTTGTTGTAAATTTGGGAAAAGCCCAGCTCTAGGTTTATGTTGTTGGTCACCTCCAATGACTTTCCAGTAACACAACTGCATCCTCAAAATCTTCGTACTCTAGGAATTCCAAGAATATCAATATTATCATTTTTAGTAGTAAATTTTGAAAACTATCATCCAATTTTATTGGAGGCAAGCTTAGGCCTACAATCGATAAAGCCCGTTGGGACCTAGATTTGGCAATTACATTTGATCTAGATGGATCCCGACCCCAATAGATCGGATTGGTCAGGTTAGATGTATATCCTAAAAATCAATACGGCTGACACATTGTAATAAGTCTAGGATAATTTTGCATATTAAAATATTGATTTAATTAATAAAAAAAATAAGTTTAATTTTCATTCAAGAATGATGTGTTCTTGAATCGTCCATAGAATTAACACTTCGATATATATTCTCAAAGTGTTGAGAATTAGAGACATATATAAAATTCTTAAATACTCTCGATTATAATATCATCATGAGGATAGTGATCAATTCGGATAGACCGGCGCACAGATCATTTTTTTTTGGGTTAGATGAGTCTTTGATGTACAGTATAGAGATACTGAACGATGTGTGAGGATAGTTGTTAGAGAATAACTAGCACTGAGTGTGACCATACGAGAGATCACTTGGATTTCTATTCAATCGTCAGTGATCGTTTTGATGCTGTAGTTGTGTGAATGGTCTTTTGACCTGTGATGGTATGATTGCTCGCAGTGAGGTTGCTGGAGTTTGACTGACACATTAATATGACCTCAGTGAGATCTTATAATAGATGTTGGTGATAATTGATCCACTGTAGGAGTAGGGTATGCATCAAGATGGAATCCATCGATCTTGATAGAGAGGAGTAATCTTATGGGATTTGAGAGGCTAAGTCTAAGAGTTTATGGCCACAGTAGTGTGATTGATGGAAAATTTTTTTTTATAAGGACCATAAATGGACTTGAGCTAATCGAATCTATCATATGACTGATGATAAGATTTGATAATTTATCCATGATCTGCCATCTAGTCGGGACTCACGATAAAAAGACTGAATCACATGTGAACTACACCTTGAAGTTCTATTTCGATTCTACTGAATTGTCACTACATATTGCTATGTGTCACTAGTAGATTGTGAGAGCTCATTAGAATTGCTTAGGATCGACAATCCTTGATGAGTTAGAGTGAAATTGTTTCGATCTATTGAAAAGAGTTTCAATGATACTATGATAGCGATCATGGTATATCTTACTATTAGATAGAATTGAACCTATAAAATCACACAGCAAAGAAATTAGATCTGGAATAAGAAATTGGACTTATGAAGTCTCAATTGGATTTAAAGAAATCCTATTGGGTTCAGGATAATCTTGCTAGCACATGGTTGAATCCAATTTTCTCTTTGTACTTAAATTTTTTATTTGATAAGATTAATTCAAGTTAATTACCTGCTAATAACCTAAATAAATTAGATTCATTAGACTTCAATTGTTGGGTGCTTAGGATTTTAGATTATATGCATTAAGAGTTCAAATTCTTAATCAATTTTTTTTGATTATTTGCATAGGATGCTACTTGATTTGATTAAGTTGGGTGTGCCCACTTAAAAGAGGGCATGTGGGACCAGCATAGGGCATCCTTTAGGCCCATGTGGCATGTGAAAAGGTGGGTGTAAAAGTTTTAATACTTAGCACCTAATGGATCTCCTAAAGGGAGTCCTAATGCAAGGATTCCTAATGCAAAGATTCCTAATGCAAGTAGGATTTGTATTAAGAGGCTATTTGATTTTGAATATGATTCAAACTTTTTGCCTATTTAAAGAGACATTCTCTAAGGCTCTTTACATTAGATTTTCAGCAGCCCATGCATTCTATAAGATCTCCCCATGCCTCCTTCTCTTCTCCCCTTTGGATCTAACGCCCAAAGGAGTTGGGCATCCTTCCATCTCCATGCCCAAGAGGAGCTTAGGCATCCCATTTTCTTTGCTGGTTTTGGACCTTGGTTGCTTCATAATCAAGGAAAGAAGAGCAAGAGAAGAAGAGCAGAAAAAAATCAAGAAAAAGATCAAAGAGTTGATCATGATCTAGGCTTCGTTCAGATTTGCAGGGTGATTGTTCTTGAAAAAAAAAATCAACATCAAAGAGGACTATTCTAGGCTGATCCTGAGTGGATATCCGTAAAGATCGGATCCTTGCATGGTTAAAAAAAATCTACTCTCTTCCAGATTCAAATTTGAAAAAAAAATTATGAAATAGGTATGTGATTCGATCACATATTCAATTTTAGCATTAAATTCAGCATATGTTCAATTTCAATATATGAAGTAGATCCTTGTATTCTATATTTTATACATGCATGATTTAGATTAAAAAATATTTTAATATTTTATTTTACTATATTATTTATAAAAAAAATTTAAAACACACATGCATGCCTTGATATGAAATTCCAACAGTGGTATCAGAGCCACAGATTTTATATGCATGAAATTGACATACATATTTTTGAAAAAAATTTTAAAATCTGATTTTTTTTTGTACATGAGATGTATAGATAATTACTTTGAATCTAAAATTTATTTTATATTTAATTTTTAGATCATATATTCGATATGTGAAGGCATGCATAGATCTGAAATTTATTCTAAACACGTTTCTAGTTCATGTATCTATGATATATTGATGCATATATAAATCTAAAAATTATTTTAACCTGATTTATGATTCATATATGAGATGTTCGATTACATATTTAGATCTAAAATTTAATTTTAATATGATTCATGATTTGTATATGAGATATATGATATCATGTTAAAATTTGAATTTTTGTTTAGATCTGAATTTTACATACATATATGAGATATATGCTTGTATGTTAAATCTAAAAATTAGTTGCATGATTTAAAACTTATCTTTCATACAAAAAAATTAGATTTAAAATTTAGTTTGAAAATCTAAAATTTATGTTTGTGCATTAGAATTTTGGTCATGAATAAATTAAAAATTAGATAATGTAATTAGATTGCATCTAGAATTTTTGATTTGAACATAATGGATCTAATTCGATTAAGTAATTGATCAAACTGAGTCAAGTATTGAATAGAATTAGATCGATTAAGTTTCAGATCATGCAATTGTTGTTGATCTAATCGATTAAATTCTACATATAGAATGGATTAACATAAGGACCTAATTCGACTTGATGGCTTGAGCCTAATTCACTTAAGCTATCCTATTTGATCCAATTAACCTATTAGTGTCTAAGATAAGTAATTGAGAGATGATTATTTAATGAATTTCGTTTGCTGATCTAGTCAATTTATTGGTGTCTAAGGAAAGCAACGGGGAGACCCCTATCAATCTTCACTTACCTGGTCAATTTGGAAGATTAAGTCTTGAATAAGGTTGCTTGATGATTTGGTTTAGTCCATACCAATTAGATCGATCATATGATGACTGATTAGATGAGATCTAAACCTAAACCTCTCCATAAATATTAAGTCTATAGGTTTTTCATCATTGTAGATGTGCGGACGTGGTACTGATATTGATTGTTCTCGATTGGTCACAGTAGTTCAGTTACATCAAAAACATGCAACCACTCTATTAACAAAGAGTTGCTCCAGTATAAAGATGAGGTTGGGCCCAATAACTATTAGATAAGGGTCCCAATAATGACTTTGCATCTACTTCTGAATGATAGGTCGGATTAATTAAGAAGTATGTGTTAGGATTTGACGCCTCAAGATTCAGCCCACATTGAGCCCACAGCGAGGTTCGCGGCGAAAAATGGAGTCCAACGAGACCAAGATCACCTGAATCGGAGCTCGGATGGAGAAGATACGAGCTTTCGAAGATAGCACGAAAACCGAGGTGGCGGAGGACCGCCGGCGACCGGCGGCGGGCGGCAGCGGCGCGGCCGCAGGCGGCGGCGCGCGGGACGCGCGTCCCAGGCCCGCTGGCCCGCGTGGGACGCGGGACCCAGGCCCGGGCGGGACGCGGGACCCAGGCCCGCGCGGGACGCGCGTCCCAGGCCCAGGCCCGCGCGGGACGCGCGACCCAGGCCCAGGCCCGTGCGGGACGCGCGACCCAGCAGCCTGCTGGCCCATTCCCGGTCCACCGTGGACCGGATGGTCCACGGCGCGGCCTGTGGACCGCGTGGACGTTTCCCACTCGTTTCTCGCGGTCCACGGTCCTATTCCGTGGACCGGAGCGCGATCTAAGGGTCCAGAGAGCTCCCGGTGTTGATCGGACGGCTTGGGACGTGATTTGGCTTGATTAAGGATTCCTAATCACCCTCTAACCTATGTTTAAGGCTTTAAAAGGCCTGAGACACAGCAGAGAACGAGCGGTTTGGTTTCTCGCCGCCGTACGAACCGAGGAGAGAGAGAGAGGCGTGAGGCGCTGTGAGAGAAGGAGCAGGAGGCTCCTGGACAGCGGTCGCCAGGCTCTTCAGGGGTTCAGGGGGTCTCCAAGAGAGAGAGAGCTTTTGTGAGGGGAACTTCATGTGAGAGAGAATTGGGTGTACAAGGGTTGAGGGTGAGGTCTCCTCTTGTAAAATTTTCTTTTCATAGTGAAGTTTGCATGCCCCGTGGAGGCGAGCCCTTTTGTGGCTGATCCACGTATTTTGATTGTTTTTCCTTTTGTTTTGTTTCTTCTTTCTTCCTGCTGCATCGCGTGGTACTGAAAGGATCTTGGGAGGTGGTGTCCTGGCCAGACATCCACCCAACAAGTGGTATCAGAGCAAGGCGGTACAAGGACGCAGATTGCAGTGGTGGTGAGCAAGACTGAAGATGGAGAAAACAGGAACAATCAGGATGGAGATCAACAAGTTTGATGGTAAGAGCAATTTCTCCTTGTGGCAGGCAAGGGTGAAGGACGTGCTCATCCAACAGGGGTTGATCGAAGCTCTCTTGTGCGATGAGAAACCGACCACCATGGAGGTGCGGGATTGGAAACGGCTACAGATGCAGGCGGTGAGTACCATCCGCATGTACCTGGCGGATGAGGTGGTGATCCATGTGCTGAGCGAGACTTCCCCGACGGTGCTGTGGTCGAAGCTCGAGGAGTTGTACATGGCAAAGTCTCTCACCAACACACTTTTCCTCTGGAGGCAGTTTTACCAACTGCGGATGACTGAGGGACAGAGCGTGCAGGAGCATCTGAGCCACTTCCAGAAGATCCTCACCGACCTTCTCAGCGTTGGCGAGAACGTTGAGGAGAAGACTAGGGCGCTGGTTTTGCTGGCGTCGCTTCCTTCTTCGTACGAGTCCTTGGTGACTGCTCTTCTAGTGGGGAAGAGCACTATCAAGATGGACGAGGTCACCGCGGCGATACTCCAGAACGAGGTTCTCAGGAGGGAGAACCCAGCTTCGAGCTCAGGTGTCGATAGCTCAGCTTTGGTGGCTTCTGGAGGTGCAGGAGGCGGTAGACGGAGCGACAGGAGATCGCATCGAGGGCGGTCTAAGTCCAGGAGGGACTTGAGCAAAACCAGGTGTTACCGGTGTGAAGAGTTGGGGCATCTAGCCAGAGATTGCCCTCAACTGAAAAATCGGACGGTGGCTGCTGTAGCGACGGCCGGCAGCGATTCAGATGGAGATGTCCTGGAGATATCTGACGAGGTATCTACTTCTTCCCAGCAGTGGATATTAGATTCTGCATGCCCCTATCATGTGTGTTGCAGAGAGGAGCAGTTTGACTCCCTGGAGAACAGTGAGAGCACTGTATATCTGCCGGATGGATCGAGCTGTGCGATCAGAGGCATTGGGACGGTCAGCTGGAGGACACATGACGGTGTAGTGAGGAGATTGGGGGAGGTCCGATACATACCCAATTTCAGGCGGAATCTTATCTCACTTAGCAGACTGGATTCGAGAGGCTACAGGACGGTAGCTGGTGGAGGAATCCTGAGGGTGCTACGCGGCGATAGGATTGTGCTGGAGGGGAAGAAGGGGAGCAGAGGACATTATTACCTGGCAGGGAGCCCAGTGCGAGGTGGAGCATCGGGAGCCAGGTGGAGCCCAGAGCGAGGTGGAGCTCCAGGAGGCGGATCGGGCACGAGACAGGAGACTCGGGAGGACGAGAGGCGACGTCGCAAGGTAAGATTCCTATTGCCGCAGGATGATGCCCCGAGCAGGTCTCAGGTCAGGAGGAGCACAGCATACGACGGAGATGGGATCGAGCAGCCTGGCTCGACTCCCATGTTTGCCCATCCATGATCAGCAGGCGATTGCCCCAGGGCATGGGGGCGAGGAGATCCAGAAGCTCTCAGAGTTTGGAGGAGGCTGAATATCGAGTCGAGGTGGAGATTGTTAGGATTTGACGCCTCAAGATTCAGCCCACATTGAGCCCACAGCGAGGTTCGCGGCGAAAAATGGAGTCCAACGAGACCAAGATCACCTGAATCGGAGCTCGGATGGAGAAGATACGAGCTTTCGAAGATAGCACGAAAATCGAGGCGGCGGAGGACCGCCGGCGACCGGCGGCGGGCGGCAGCGGCGCGGCCGCAGGCGGCGGCGCGCGGGACGCGCGTCCCAGGCCCGCTGGCCCGCGTGGGACGCGGGACCCAGGCCCGGGCGGGACGCGGGACCCAGGCCCGCGCGGGACGCGCGTCCCAGGCCCAGGCCCGCGCGGGACGCGCGACCCAGGCCCAGGCCCGTGCGGGACGCGCGACCCAGCAGCCTGCTGGCCCATTCCCGGTCCACCGTGGACCGGGTGGTCCACGGCGCGGCCTGTGGACCGCGTGGACGTTTCCCACTCGTTTCTCGCGGTCCACGGCCCTATTCCATGGACCGGAGCGCGATCTAAGGGTCCAGAGAGCTCCCGGTGTTGATCGGACGGCTTGGGACGTGATTTGGCTTGATTAAGGATTCCTAATCACCCTCTAACCTATGTTTAAGGCTTTAAAAGGCCTGAGACACAGCAGAGAACGAGCGGTTTGGTTTCTCGCCGCCGTACGAACCGAGGAGAGAGAGAGAGGCGTGAGGCGCTGTGAGAGAAGGAGCAGGAGGCTCCTGGACAGCGGTCGCCAGGCTCTTCAGGGGTTCAGGGGGTCTCCAAGAGAGAGAGAGCTTTTGTGAGGGGAACTTCATGTGAGAGAGAATTGGGTGTACAAGGGTTGAGGGTGAGGTCTCCTCTTGTAAAATTTTCTTTTCATAGTGAAGTTTGCATGCCCCGTGGAGGCGAGCCCTTTTGTGGCTGATCCACGTATTTTGATTGTTTTTCCTTTTGTTTTGTTTCTTCTTTCTTCCTGCTGCATCGCGTGGTACTGAAAGGATCTTGGGAGGTGGTGTCCTGGCCAGACATCCACCCAACAGTATGATCAATAACTGTTACGTGAGCCCACGTAACTTAGAAACCAAGTCGTTGCAATATGCTTAGAGAAGATTTGATAAAGAGTTGTCCATGCATCAGTGTGCATATTATCAATAACTGTTAGGTAAGGTGTATGGTATTGGTGGGACCGTTGCACCCATTAGAAATTCAGTTATCGTGTTAGGATTTTCGTTTCCCATCCAGAAAGTGGAGAAATCTGAAAAAATAGTAAGAGTCATTATTTGATTCTTAAAATTCCTAGAGCAAATATAAATTTAAAATATAAAAGTCTAACTTGAATCTCTACTCTCGCAGTTAAATCATGTCAGCTTCAAACCCTCTAGCCTGCATCCTTGAGTCCAATCGTTTGACCAGAATCAATTATAAAGACTGGCTTAGAAACCTTAGGATTGTCCTGACTTCTGAAAAATTAGGTCATGTACTCGACTAAAAATCCCTACTGTTACCAAACCATTCTACTGCTGAGCAAAAAATAGCATATAAAAAGTGGACGGATGAAGACAGTCAGATTAAATGCTATGTATTGGCTTCCATATCAAATGAGTTACAAAATCAGCATGAGCATATGCCCACTGCCAGGGCTATAATCACTTACCTACAAGAGTTGTATGGTGAGCAGAGCCACACAGTATGCTTCGAAGTATCCAATAAACTCTTTAATTTAAAAATGTGCGAAGGGCAGTCAGTCCATGAGCACTATGTGACAGTGATCAAGGACATTGAGAAGCTCGAAAAGCTCGAAATTGATATACAAAAAGAATTATAGATGAATTTGATCTTTCAATCTCTTACGAGTTTATATAGTCAATTTATTATAAATTTTTATATGAATAAACTTGATTGCACCATACTCGAACTGGTCAATACGTTGGTCACTATTGAGGAAACCTTGAAGAATTCAAGAGGCACTATTCTCACTGTGGAGCGGACTTCTTCATATAAAAAAAAATCTAATTGGAAGAAGAAGAGTAAACCTGCGAAGAAGCAGAAGAAAGAGAGCAAGGCAAAGAAAAATATTTCGAAGAAGACTGAAGCAAAGAGAAAATATTTTCACTATGATGTTGAAGGCCATTGGAGGAGAAACTATCCACTCTATCTGGAGAGCTTGAAGCCCAAAAAGAATAACAAACCTTTAGAAGATATGCTTGTAATTGAATCTAACCTTACGATTTCTTCTACTTCTAGTTGGGTGTTAGACTCTGATTCAAGTACTCATATATGTACTTCAATACAGGGTCTAATAGAAAGTAGAAGGTTGAGAGAAGGTAATATGATCCTTCGGATCAATAATAGAGCAAAATTTGCTGCAGAAGCTATTGTCGCTTATCTTCTTCGATTACCGTCAAAATTTAGATTAGATTTGAAAAACTGTTATTTTATTCCTGTAGCTAGTTGAAATTTAATTTTTGTGTCTATGCTAGCACAGAATGGTTATGATTTTAATTTTAATAAAAATTTTTATTTTATTTATTTATGAAATAAATTGATTGCATGTGATCTTTTAGTTGATAGTCTTTATCACTTGCATATTGATGTGAACGCGAATCTAAACGAGCAAGTAGTGAGTGCCATAGATCAAAAGAGATCCATAGGTAAATTAACCAAAAGTACTTGTGACATTATAGACTAGGCTATGTTAGAGAGGATAGGATAAACAAACTAAAAAGAGATGGGATCTTTAGCTCTTTTGATTCAGAGTCGTATCCCAGCTTGTGAATTTTGTCTTTGAGAAAAAATGATCAAGTTACCCTTGTATGACATAGGAAAATGGCCACTGAGTTACTTGCTCTGGTACACATTAGTGTGTGTGGGCCATTTGATATGCAGACTAGTAGTTATAGCTACTTCATCATCTTTACCGATGATCTATCATGGTACGGATATGTGTATCTGACGAAATACAAGTCTGAAGCTTTTGAAAAGTTTAAAAAATTCAGAAATAAAGTAGAAAAATAAACAGGCAAACCAATTAAGATTCTTCGATCTGATCGAGGAGGAGAATATCTTAGTTAAAAATTTTTGAAATATCTTAAGGACAATGGCATAGTCTCTCAATGGACTCCACTACAACAGAACAGAGTATTAACGATGAAAAAAAAATTATCACTAATAACTCATTTTCTATTAGTGATGAAATTATTGTTACTAATAATAACGTCGCTGATAATTTTTTATGATGAAAAAAAATTTCATCATCTATAATCGATATTACCGATCAAAAATTTTCATCATTAAAAATATTTTTTTTTCAAAAACTATTTACGATAAAAAATTTTAGTCATAAAAAAATAATTTGTGATGAAATATTATGTTGCTAATAAGAGAATAATTATTTATGATGAATAACTTTATTGCTATTAATTTAATTAAAAATTTTTATAAAATTCATATTTAAAAAAATATTAGCAACGTAAATATTTTATCATAAATATGATAATTTTTGATGAAAATTTTTATCGCTAATAAATTATCAATTATTTATGATGAAAATATTTTTATCATTATTAATTTAATATAAAATTTTAATATTTTTAAATTTATTAAAAAATTATTTACGACTAATTTTTTTATTGCTAGTATTTTTTTGGCAATCAATATTTCATCAAAAATAATTTCATCGCTAAAAATTTACACATATTTTTTTAAAAAAATTATGAATATATATTTTTAATTTATATTTATAATATTTTTTATAAATTAAAAATAAAAAAATAAAATAAAAAATTATATAATAAATTTATAAATAAATTTTATCATTTATCATTTATTATATTAAATTAAAATTACAAGAGATCTGAAATAAAGATAAAAAGCTACATAGAACGAGCTGGGAAAAGAGAGCGCTTGAAAGAGCTTAGACCAGCCTGCTACTACCTCATCAGCTGCATCATCCGCTCCATCTACACTATCCGCTTCATCATCTGGGTCTGAAGCAGTTGGTACTCATTGACGCAGACAGTCAACTCATCAGATCGTTGCTCAATCCGCTATCGATCCTTAGTAGCCTGCCTCTGCACCTCTACCAGCTGAGCATCGCGGCAGCATGGATGTCAGCCGTGAATGAGCGTGAGGATGAGGGAGCACTGATCCCATGCACTAGATCCTTAATATAACAGAGTCTTGTACCAACCTCTGATCACAGATCTCATCATCTGTGGGTACGATCGAGCCCTTAGGGATAGACTGGGATCTGATGCCTATATACGGTCCTAAAAATTAAAGTTATAGTTATTTAATTTTATACTAAAAATCAAACTATGAATGAAAAAAATAATTGAAAAAAAATTATAAAAAGCTCCTGACTCCCGTCGTCCACTCTTCTGACCATCTCTGGTGGGTCGTTGGTAGATATCGATTCTACTTGGAAGCTCGTCACTCTTGCATCTCTCTGTAATTTAAGAATAATTAATTAAAAATTTTAAATAGTTAGAGAGTTAAAATATACTAATTAGAAATTACTTATCATCTGCTTCATATGACGAGCGAACGACCTCGAACCCGCATAATGTGATACGGTCTGTCTTATCCGATTCACGATTCTGGGCACATCATCTCTGTATAGTTAGTTGTCAAATTAGTAGGTAACAAACTGAATTTAAGAATAAATAATTCAATTATTAAACTCTAAAAAAAAATTTGGATGTGTAACATGATATGCCAGATCCTCGTAATACCACCTATAAGAGTCCAATCATCCATAGTGATGCTGTCATAGGCTGCTGTCGTGCTGCCTCTACCCCATGATCCTGCATCACATGGTACCAATGCTGATGGATGCGATGGCGATACTCCTTGAAATACAAACATAAATGAGCGCCCACAGCTCGCCGCACGTGATCCTCCTCAAAATCAATAATATCAAATATACCCTGCTAATAATAAATATTAGAAGAATACCGTGCTTATTAAATATTCATAATATAATTTATTTTATCTGTAACTGGATGTAGAAAATCTCTTTCTAGCCCGTACAACGTGACATCAATTAAAAAGCATCACAGGGGCATGGCTGCGGCATATGATGCCCAGTTCGGTCTGCCACGGCTCGCACCATCCCTTAATGGGTCTGATTTAGCCGAGTGGTATCTTAATACGGAGATGCTGTCTCGGGTGCTCGCATCTCCAATGCTCTAGAGCTAGGTTCTTCGATGGATCTCATCCTTCCTCACTACCGATGGAGATTAGCTTGAAACAATAATAAATAAATCATTAGTATGATAGCTATTCAAATAAAAAAATTAAATTTTATTATATAAAAAAATAATAATACCACTCGGATCCACCTCACTCAGACCCGCCTCACTGGGACCTGCCAGTGCAAGACCCTCTGACGACGGAGCTGGTGTGGCAATGAAAATGGGTGAAGGCGCCTCAGCTCAGGGATAGACTGCAAATGCGAATGTCGTCGTCTGTCTATTGGTACCATATCTGTAATTTTTGATATATAAATAAATATAATTTAAACAATAATAGTAAAAAAATATTTACATTCTAATGAATAGAATTATATCGTATACTATTATTGCAAGAGAAGATTGAACAAAGAATATAGATTACTCATCAATATTCATATCTTTCTCAATGTGCAGGTCCTCCTCTGAATCACAATAATCAACTAATGTATCATTTTCTATCTTATCGCCATTTATGAATGGATCATCGCCCTCTAACTCATCAAAATTAAATATAAAATCAACTTCAACTTCGTTAGATGGCAGATCAGCCCTATTCAAAGGAGTTGTTACAAATTCTTCATCAACAAAAAGTTCGGCTAATGCTTGTTCTTCCTCTTGAAAAGTTTTCTCTTCATGTAAATCTGAATTTTATCCATCTTTAGTCAGGTTGGTATGTCATATACATCTCTAGATATTATTTTTTGTACGACATGCCAATTACTTTGATACTTTAGATCCTTCAAATATATTACTTGTTTCACTTGAGTTGCTAATATATACGGTTCATTCTGATACTATTTCGTGCAAAGTTTACACTGATAAAGTGTAGATCATATGAATATCGATCTTTTTTTGCTAATATCCGATCATTCATACTGAAATAAGAATACAGAATTACTGGATCCATACTTCAGTTCTATGATATCTATCAGTACACCATAATATTCAATCTCTTCTTCTCCTTCATATCCTATCGTAACAATCTCACTATTCTGGATCCATCATTGCATCTCAAGCTCCTTATATAAAATCTTATTCTTTCAATGATACAGGATGCATAGTGGTTAATCCTTCGATTGGGGCCACATGTTAAATCATACAACTTATCGGTCGCATCTTCTTCTTTATTAAAATACTTATATTTCATCTACACCATAACATAAAAAATTATGTTGGCTCAAATAATTATTTCTATAATTACTAAAAATAAGTATTACTAGTGCAACTTACAAGGTCATCAAATTATTTTATAAATTTTTTTCTATATCGATCATCAGCATTCATATTATTCTCTCTGCATAGTATACTCTTGTGCTTACTGTAACAAGTCATGATTTTTAATTTTACATCGATATGAAAAAATTGCTAAGAATATTAAATAGTATGCTAAAATGGTACTTACTCAATGAAATCTTCAATTTTTCACAATTATTTAGAAATAGAAGTGTGCCTTGGATAGCTCATCTACATCCATAAATTCATATCTTCTTCCACCAATAGGTCGAACCGTTTGTTCAAATATAGACAGTATCGATTCATTGTCACCCCATTCACGATCTGCATTACGATCTATATGATTGAATCTTTTTCGATATCGTCAAGATACATCGAGCAGAACGTAACACACTCCGTAGCTATATATGCTTCCACTATAGACCCCTCAGGCCGTACTTTATTACGCACATATTTTTTTAGTGTACACAAAAATATGCAAATAAAAATAAATTTAAATTTTAAAAATATATTTATATCTTATAACTGATATGAAAAATGTGTACAATTTTTTACCTTTCAATAGGAACATCCACCGATAATGTACCAGTCCGACCAAAAGAGCTTCCTTTGAAAGATAAATAGCCAAGTGCACCATAACATCAAAAAATGATGATTGAAAAATTTTTTCTAACTTACAAAGAATGAGCATGATATCCTTTGAAACTTTCAAATAAGTTAATTTTAATTTTTGGCAATACTGTTCTCAAAAAATACTCCCAACTCAAACAATGCAGTTTGAACATCACCATCCAAATAGCCACGCATGACCATAAGAAGCAAGCATTGCATCATCATATGGGAGTCATGACTTTTCATGCCAAAGATATTACTGTCGTTGTTGCCAACACACCGCAATACGTTTGAAGCGTATGTGTCAGAAAATTTTACGATTTTGAACCATCCACAGAAATTTTCTTTTTCTTGCCAAACAGTGAATAACATGCAGATGGCAAAAAATCTATCATCTCAATGAACTAAATGCAACTCCAATCGAATTTTTATTTTCTGTAATCAGGCGAGTTTTGTACTATCCTTTATTTTTTCTAGGATGTTCAATACTGTACCGATGATATTATTATAAATATTTTTCTTAATGTGCATTACATCCAGATTATGATGAGTAGTAGCTGCTTCCAATATGGTAGTTCGAAAAAAATATTTCGCTTTATCTAATTCAGCTCATTTCAGTACACTTCAACTTACGAGTACCCGATATTTTTTCAAATTAGACATTTTAATGACTTTAAGTTGTTCTAAAATTTTTGCTCCACTTAACTCCTTAGGTGGTAGACGTCAGTCGGACTTACCATCAAAGTATTGGTTATAACAGATCCTCTAAGAATGATTACCAGGTAGAAATCGCCGATGACCCATGAAGCATATTTTTCATCCATACTTTAAATATAAGGAGGATGTATCCATGTTGCATATTAACATGTCAGATATCTTTTGATGCTCCACCCAGATAAGTTATCATATGCAAAAAAATCATTTATGGTCTATAAAATCAAAGCATGCAACTTAAAATTTTTCGACTCACAGAATCATATGTTTGTACTTCATTTTTTCATAGCTCCTTCAGATCATCGATTAACGATCGTAGATATACTTCAATTTCATTATCTGATGCTTTGGATTCAGAATCAATAATGACATAAAAATAAATGACTCTTTCATACATTTCAAGGTGACATATTATATACAACTAGCATCACAGGCCACATACTGTAAAAAGTACTTAAATTGCCAAAGGATTAAATCCATCTATCGCTAGACCAAGTCGGATATTGTGTGGGTCACTTACAAAGTGCGGATGCTTTGCATCGAATCTTTCCACACTACAGAGTCGGTCGGATCGTTAAGTATGTTCTCTTCCAAACCCACTGCTCATGATGCCATCTCATTTTTTCAACTTCTTTATGGACATATATAACCTTTGAAGTCTTGGAATCAATAGAAAATACCTCAAAATCTTTTGAGTCATTTCTTTGCTTTCTTATTATCGATTTTGTATCTAGGCTCTCTGCATTTTGGACATTCAGTTGCCTGTTCATGATCGTTGTAAAATATTATAGTCATTTTTGCAAGCATGTATACGAATATAGCCAAGTTTCAATTCACGCATGTATATTTTTGCTTCAGAATATGATTTCGAAAGTCTCTCTCCATCGAAAAGAGCTGCTTTAATCAATACAAATTTTGATCAAATAACTTTGACTCCATCGGTTCATGATTTTAATATAAAGTAATTTTATTAAAAACTCTAACTTGAGAAACTTTGCACAATTTGGATAGAGTGGCTTCGTGCATCCCTTGCAAGCTTTACAAACTGTTCAGAAGTCCTTTCTACCTCAAGCCGAATATTGTGTTCATGATCAGAATTGCCTTCAGATGCATTAGTACTCATGCGTATATTTGAACAAACATCCTGATGTAAATCATCCAATAGTTCTCCTATACCACCACGTTCGACAGGTTCAATAGCATCACTATCATCTTCAGTATCGTCATCGTCGCGCACAACTTCATTCAGATCACCTCCCCATGCCATATCCAGCAAGTATACTTCTTATCCATACCATAACGTAACAGATGCTCCTCAACAAATGTTATGTGATGATATACCATATTGACACATCTCTTGCATGGATACTTTATCCCACTAGCATTGTCAGCCTTATGTCGTACAAACTCAACAAAATCTCGAACACCTTTTCGATATTCAGGCAAAAAAATATACCTAACATTCATCCAATTTTTTTGATATCATCTAACAACAAACACGAAAACCATTAACAATAAAAAATTTTCAGTGGTATTCATTTGAACTAGATCCCGACCCAAATTTCGAATCAAATTTGATTCGAATCTAGACATGGATCATTTTATACAAAACAGCACGTATTAAAGAAACAAACTAAATAGTAACACAGAAAATCTCCTTCCAACAATTTAATAAAGCAAAAATGTATGATCCTATCATTTCAAATTATTACTAACGGGTGTGGTCTATCCCTTTCAAAAAATAATAATCTTATTATTATTATTAGTCGATATTTTATTTCATTATTGTAAAAATTTCGACAGCATCTTCCTATGGTTCTCCAAGTATACGATGTGAATATGGTGCCTACGCACCCTATCCACCATATACCCAAAGAACAGTGGATAGATAACTACTCAGTACCACATAATAAAATAAAATATCAACTATTAACAATAATAAAATTATTATTTTTTTAAAAAATCTGAATATGGGACATCCAAGAGTCAATCTCAATCAAGATCGACTCTTGAATGAAAATCTACAGCTTAATACAATTTAACTACCATCTCTGAACATACATTCAAAGATAGATTTCTAATTTATCAAAAAAGAGTAACTCTGCATTGAAATTTTTTCATCAAAAATTTTAATAGAGTTTTTTCTAAAATAATTTTTTTTATATTTAATTATAATAAAAAAAACATACAAAATAGTATACAAAATAATTAAACTGTAATAAGCAAAAATAATGTGCATTATGCTAGTTGAACAATAAAAAATTTATAAATTTCAGCAGTAACACTAAAAAATTTATGCAATAAATATAAAATAAACTATAAGTAATTGAGCATACAAAATAATATTAACGTAAAATAATAACATGAAATCCAATCCCAAAGGCCCGATGGTTTTTATTAAGTAATTGAGCATACAAAATAATATTAACGTAAAATAATAACATGAAATCCAATCCCAAAGGCCCGATGGTTTTTAAAATATTTTTTATTTAAAAATAATAAATAATTTTTTATTTTTTAAAATATTTTTTATCTAAAAATATTTTTTAAAATATTTTTTCTTTAAAGAGTTTCAGACTCGACCACCCACGTCCCCGCTCGACGGCACCGATGCCATCACCCACCTCGATCGCTCGGACTCGCCCCCACGATCCCCACTCCCGCAGTGCCGCCGCCATCACCCACCCCTCGGGACCCATACCCCATGGCCGCCGCCCTCTCCAACCCCCTGTGACCTGGATCCCAACTCAGATCCTGATCAGATCCCGATCTCGATCCAACCCGAATCGAGATCTGACCCAGATCCCGACCTCAATCCAATTCAGATCGTGATCCAATTTTTTTATTAATCAAATAATAAAATATTTAATTAATATTTTATTTTTTAATTTTTTTTCCTCCTCGTTTCTCTCTTCCCTCTCTCCTCCCCACCGACCTTCCTCCCTCCCGGCCGACCCCCTCCTCGGCCCGTGTCACCTTCAGCCACCCACGGCCCCCTCCCCACCCCATGTCGCCCCCAATCGCCCCCCGGCCCCCTCCCCACCCCCATGTCGGTCGGGCCCATCCCCACCCCCGTGTCGCCCCCGACCGCCCACCCCCACCCCTGCAACCCTTGTGCCGGCCGATCCCCTCCCCGCCCCCATGTGACCCCGGCCGCCCCAGCCACCCCCGACCGCCCACGGTCCCCTCCCCGCCCCCATATCGCCCCCGGCCACCCCCCAACCCCATCCCTGCCCCCGTGTCGCCCCCGACCACCCACCCCCAACCTGCAACCCCTTCCGCCGGCCGACCCTATCCCCACCCCCATGCCGTCCTCGGCACCCCCCGACCCCCTCCCCGCCCTCATGTCGCCCCCCATCGCCCACCCCCACCCCAGCAACCCCCTCCGCCCCCCCGAACCCCCGGCCCCCATGTCCCCTTGGCCGCCCACCCCCACCCCCACAACCCCCTCCGCCCCCGGTGGCCTGATCAACAAAAAAAAAGGAGGAAGAACCCTTACCTCCGATGGACGGTAACGCGGCGGCGACAATGGAGACGTGCTCGCCGGCAGGAAGAGAGGGGGAGAGCTTGAAGAGGGAGAGGGGAGAGGGAGAGCTCGGTCGGAGAGGGGAGAGGGGAGTGCTCGAAGAGGGGAGAGAGGGGGAGGAATAGGGTTTCATGCGAAAGGATGTCGAATTGACATATAATTAATATAGAACTATTAGCGACAAAATTTTCATCGTTAATACCATTATTAGTTTGAAAAATTATTTTCATTATCAATAATTCCTTCAAAAAAATTCTCCACTAAAAAATTTTTTTCTAAAAAGATTTCATCCAAAAATAAATTATTGATGATAGAAAAAAAATTTCATTGTTAATAAGTCTATTAGCGATGGAAATTGAGTTTCATCACTAATAAATACCATCCAAAAATATATTTTTTTCTCTAACAATTTTTCTTCAAAAAAATAAAAAAAATATTTTTCAAATATTTTTTTGATGAAAACACATTTTTGTGGCTAATAAAAAAAAATTCCATTAACAAATTTTTCATTCATAAAAATTGATTGAAATAATATTTTTAAAATATGGTTGCTGATGAAAAATAAATTTAATCATAAATATATTTCATAAAAAAATTATAAAAAAATTAAAGACTATTTATGATAAAAATTTATTTTACGTCGCTAATAATTAAATATCTTTCTAATAATAATTTTATAAAAAATAATTTTGAATTTTTTCATCAAGAAAATTTTCCATCCAAAAATTTTAACAAAGAAAATGACATTAAAAAAATATTCATGATAAAAATAAAATTATTTTTTTAATCTAAAAATTTTAATCTAAAAAATTTTTCAAAATAAATTCATCAAAAAAATTAATTTTTTATTAATCAAAAAATTTTATATAAATAGTTAATTTATGATTTTTTTAAAAAAAATTATATACATAAAAAATATAATTACGATGAAAGGTTCAATTTATATCACTAATAATTGTTATAAGAATAGCTCTTCGACTTTCGTAGTAGAATGGACACTATGGGAGATCGATAGCTTTGAGGTCTTCAATCTCAAAGAGCTCGTCTTCTTCTTGAGTCCTCATTCTGGAAGTCAGAGACGAGAATATCACGATGATTCTGAGATCGTGAGAGAAATCTATCAAGATTGAGATTTGGAGGATAGGGTAGGGACAGAAAGTTAGAGGTCCAGAAGCTCGTATATTGCATGCTTGTGAGGATCAAGCTTGAAAAATTCAAAGAACTTATGTAAGCAACAAAGATCTAGTAATTAATCAGAAATAAAATAGACTGCAGGTATTGCAAGTTGTGTTATAAGGTATAAGCTCATATTTATACTTTACATTGCAAAGAAGATTGAGTACTCGTATTGTTTGTCTTCTCATGATTAGAACTCCTATAGAGATATATTTGAATGTTGATTGATATGAAAAATATGGTATCTTTCGAGATTGTAAAGTTATACTAGAATATGCTGCTTAATTATATGATTTCTGTATGAAAGGAAGCTCTTTTCATACAACTTAAGGCGGATACTCCATAAAAAAGATTTATTGATATCACTAGTAACAGAGACAGTGATGAACAGATGAATTTTACGTTACAAATAAATATATAGCTTATTTCATTCAAAAAATTTTATTCATTCTAATCTGTGAATATCATCCACTTTTATATGATTTTTTCATATAAAAAATTCGATTTGGATCATAACTCATATTTGCTTCTTTACTATGTAAAAAGACAAAAGATATATACAGCTGCTACAAAAAATAGATGCAGTTGCCTACACAAAATTAAAAATTAAAAATTTAAATTTTATAATTTTTTATACATTAACGATAAAAATACTTTCATCACAAATAAAAGTATTTTTGATAAAAAAATATTCATTATAAATACTCGATTATTTATGATGAAAAATTTTCATCATAAATAGTAAGCAACTTTTAATTTTTTTAAATTATAATTTTTTTAAATATTGATAATGAAAATATTTTTATCATAAATAATCATGTATTTATAATGGATATTTTTTTATTATAAAAACTATTTATTTATGATAGAAAATTTTATCATAAATAATGAGTAATTTTTTTTGATATTTTTAATTTTTTAATTATTGATGATGAAAATATTTTTATCAAAATAATCAAGTATTTATGATAAAAAAAATTTGGCATAAAAATTTTTTATTTATGATGAAAAATTTTCATCACAACTAATCAATAATTTTTATTTTTTTTAAATTTTTGATTTTTTTAACTATTTACGATAAAATATTTTCATCATAAATAATAAAGTATTTATAATGAAAATTTTTTTAATCTAAATACGTAATTATTTATGATGAAATATTTTCATCACAAATAATCTATAATTTTTAAATTTTTTAATTTTTTTTTTAAATATTGGTGATGATAATATTTGTATTGGGAATAATTTTATTTTTGATAAAAAAATATTTTTATCATAAATACTTAAATTATTTATGATAAAGTATTTTTATTATAAATATTTAAAAATTTAAAATTAAAATAAATAATATATTATTTATGATAAAAATATTCATCATAAATAATATATATTTATGATGAAATAATTTTTTTATCATTGATAGGCAACTATTTACGATGAAAAATTATTTTCATCATAAATATTTTATTATTTACGATCATTTTTTTATATCATAAATAAATTAGTGACAATGAAAATATGTACGACACAAATAATTTTATTGTAAAATACTCTTTTCTTGTAGTGCTCCTACCGTAATACTTCATTTCAGTGGGGTATTCGAAAGGAGGAATAAAATCCTATTAGATATGATCAAATCATCATGAGCTTCACTGATTTATCCTTATATCTTTGGAGACATCCTTATTAACTATAATTCTCTTATTGAATAGGATTCCATCAAAATTCTTCCTACCATACCATATGAGATATGGCACGGTAAGAAGCTGAGTCTAGATTATCTTAAGACTTGAGGATGTTCGACCTATGTTAAGAGACAGATGGCTGAAAATTAGAGGATAGATCTGTAATAGCTCATTTTATTGAGTATCTAAAAGAATCAATGAAATACTACTTATACTTTCCACAAGATCATAATACGATTGTGAGTCGGAACGTCATATTCCTAAAAAATATTTATCCAGGATGTGGCATTGGAGGTTAGTTGAGCTTGAAGAGAAAGTCTCTGAAGAGCAAAAAGTTATGGATCCTCAAGAACCTATTATTCATGAGCCAGTAGTTGATATTTTTCACCACCTCATAGATCTAGCAGGATCTCCCGACCTCCAGAAAGATACATGGGTATGCTTACAAAAAAAGTAGAGAAAATATTTCTTATGAAAGATAAGGGTCATGGTGATGATCCTAATATCTTTGACGAGGCGATGTCTGACATTGATTCTGAAAAATAATTAAATACAATGAAATCAAAGATTGACTCAATGCACTCAAACCGAATATGGATCTTAGTAAATCATCTGAGGGTATAGTACCTATTGGATGTAAATAAATCTACAGAAGGAAAATAGGTGCCAATGGTAAGGTGAGACCTATAAAGCTAAGCTCGTGGTAAAAAGTTATAGTCAGCATGAAGGGATTGACTATCAAAAATTTTTCGTTTGTAGCTATGTCGAGATCCATCTGTACTCTACTTGCTTTGCAGCTTATTATGATTATGAAATTTGACAATGGATGTGAAAACTATTTCTTGAATGGATATCTTGAGAAAGATATTTATATGAAGCAGTCTTTGCATTTCACATCTGGTGATGATGATTATCGAGTCTGTAAGCTACAAAAGTCCATATACGGATTAAAGCAAGCTTCTTAGAGTTGGAATCTTCATTTTGATGATGCAATCAAATTATTTGTTTCATCAAGAACGAAGAGAAATCTTGTGTATACAAGAGGATCAGTGGAGTGTAATAACATTCTTATATTATATGTGGATGATATTCTCCTCATTGAGAATAATATTTTCATGCTGATCTCGGTCAAAAGATGGTTGTTCAAGAAATTCTCTGTGAAAGACCTAGGAGAAGCATCATATATTCTTAAAATAAAGGTTTGTAAGGATAGATCTAAAAAAATGCTAGGTCTATCACAAAAGCTGTACATAGAAAAAGTACTGAAGAGATTCAGCATAAAAACTCTAAAAAGAACTCTTATCTTTTTTGCATGGTATTCTCTTTTCAAGATGATGTGTCCAACCATATCTGAGAAAGTTCAATGCATGAGTAGGATTCTTTACGCCTCGCCATAGGGAGCTTCATGTATGTCATGCTGTGTACTTAACCTGATATTGTCCTTGCTGTGAATGTCACGAGCAGATATCAGTCAAATCTAGATGAGGAGTACTGATAACTGTGAAGAATATCTTAAGTACTTGAGAAAACTAAAGATTTGTTTTGATCTTTGGAGGAGGTTTTGAGTTACGAGTTGAGGAGTATACTGATTCAGACTTGATGTTTGATTCTGATGATAAAAAATCTATGTCAGGATATATGTTCACATGCAATGGTGGCTAGTCAGCTGAAAAAGTTTCAAGTAATCCATTATAGCGGATTCAACCACAGAAACTGAATATGTCGCTGCTTCGATATTGCGAAGGTAGGCTTTTGGTTCAAGAAGTTCATCACGAACTTGAAGTAATGACATCAGATGTCATACCACTTTATTGCGATAACAATAAAGCCATAGCACTGCTAAGAAGCCAAGTCTTATCAGAAATCAAAGCACATTGAGTGGCAGTTCCATATCATACGTGACTACTTCGAAAAAAAATATGTTGAGGTGTGAAAAGTAGACTCCGCGATAATATGGTAGACCCATTGATAAAATAATTAAGCCAGTCAAAGATGGAATTCACCTTGAAAAGATGGGATTTAGATTAGTGGTCAATTGATTTTAGTCCAAGTGAGAGAATGTTAGATGTATGTCTTAAAAGTCAATGTGGCTGACACATTATAATAAGTCTAGGCATAATTTTGTACATTAAAATATTGATTTGATCAATAAAAAGGATAAGTTTATTTTCATTCAAGAGTGACGTGTCCTTGTATCATCCATGAAATTAATACTTCGATACATATTCTAAAATATTAAAAATTAGAGATATATATAAAATTTTTAAATACTTCTGATTATAGTATCATCATGAGGATGGTGATCGATCCGGATAGACCAACGCACAGATCACTTTCTTCGAGATAGCTGAGTCTCTGATCTATAGTGTAGAGACACTGAGCGATAAGTGCGGATAGTTGTTAGAGAATAACTAGTACTGAGCGTGACCATATGAGAGATCACTTAGATTTTTATTCAGTCGTCAGTGATCGTCTTGATGCCGTAGTTGTGTGAATAGTCTTTTGACCTGCAATGTACTATTGCTCGCGATGAGGCTGCTGGAGTTTGACTGACACATTAACATGACTTCGATGAGATCTTGTAGTGGATGTTGGCGACAGTTGGTCCACTGTAGGAGTAGGATATGTATCTAGATAGAATCTATCGATCTTGATAGAGAGGAGTAGTCTTATGAAATTTGAGAGGTTAAGTCCAAGAGTCTGTGGCCACAGCTGTGTGATTGATTGAAAAAATTTTTATGAGAATCATAAATGGACTTGAGCTAATCGAATCTATCATATGATCGATGATGAGGTTTGACGATTTATTTATGACTTGCCATCTAATCGGACTCACGATAGAGAAATCGAATCACATGTGAACTACACCTTGAGGTTCTATTTTGGTTCTATTGGATTGCCACTACATACTGCTAGGTGTCACTGGTGGATTGTAAGAGCTCACTAGGATTGCTCAAGTTGACAATCCTTGATGAGTTAAAGTGGAATTGTTCCAACCTATTAAGAAAAATTTAAATGATACTATGATAGAGATCATAATATATCTCACTATCAGATAGAATTGAACCTATGAAGTCACACAACAAAAAGATTAGATTTGAAATAAGTAATTGGGCTTATGAAGTCTCAATTGGGTTTAAAAAAATCCTATTGGATTTAGGGAATAACCTTGCTAGCACATGGTTGAACCCAATTTTCTCTTTGCACTTGAATTTCTTATTTAATAAGATTAATTCAAATTAATTATCTGCTAATAATCTAAATAAATTAGATTCATTGGGTTTCAATTGTTCAGTGCCTAGGGTTTTGGATCATATGCATTAAGGGTTCAAACTCTTAATCAATTTTCTTGATTTTTTGCATAGAGCACCACTTGATTTGATCAAGTTAGGCGTGCCCACTTAAAAGAGGATGTGTGGGACCAACATGGGGTGTTCCCTAGGCCCTATGTGGCATATGAAAAAGTGGATGCAAAGGCTCCAATGGTTGACACTTAATGAATCTCCTAAAGGGAGTCAAATATCTAAGGCTATAAAGATTTCTAATGCAAATAAGACTTGTATTAAGGGCTATTTGATTTTGAATAGGATTCAAATATTTTGTCTATTTAAAAGGGCCTTCTCTAAGGCTCTTTACACCAGATTTCTAGCATCCCACGCCTTCCATAAGATCCCCCCATGCCTCCCTCTCTTCTCTCCTTTGGATCCAATGCCCAAAGGAGTTGGGCATCCTTCCATCTCCACACCCAAGGGGAGCTTGGGCGTCTTCTTTTCTTTGCTGGTTTTCAAATCTTGGTTGCTTCATAATCAAAGGAAAAGAGCTAGAGAAGAAGAGAAGAAAAAGATCAAGGAAAAGATCAAAGAGTTGATCACGATCCAGACTTCGTTCAGATTCATAGGATGATTGTTTTTGGAGAAGAAAGATCAACAATGTAGAGGACTGTTCCAGACTGATTCTGAGTGGATACTTGTAGAGGCGGATACTTACATGGCTAAAAAAAAATCTACTCTCTTTCAGATCCATATTTGAAGAAAGAAATTGTGAAACAGGTTTGTGATTCGATCACATATTTAATTTCAGCATGAAATTCGGCATATGTTCGATTTAAGCATATGAAGTAGATCTTTGTGTTTTATATTTCATGTATACATGATTTAGATTAAAAGGGTTTTAAACTTCTATTTCACTGCATTGTTTAGAAAAGAAAAATTTTGAAACATACATACATACCCCGATATGAAATTTCAACAGATCAACATGTTGATCGAGTTTTGTCCCGACCCAATCCAAATTCGATAAATTTATATCTCGGATCGGGTCGGGTTCGGGTAGTGGCCGCCCCGACCCATTACCTAATTCGATTTTATGTGGGCCTTATGATGTTTAGGCTTAGTTAAAGGCTAAAGATTGGTTGTGTGAGCCTTATGGTCTTTAGGCTTGGTTAAGGTCTCAAAGACTGAAGAGTGGTAGTAGGTTATTATTCGATGCTTCTATTTTCATTTAGAAAATTTCATTTAAGTGGGGTGGGTGCCTAATCGGATAATCCGATATCCAATTGGATAGGGTATGGGTAAAGAAAGTGTTGATCAATCAGGTCACGGATTTGGATCAAAATACTGGGATATCAGGTCCGATTTGGGTCGACCTAAATCCGCATCTAATCTGACCCGTTGCCAAGGCTATTGGGACCGCTCAATTTGGCCAAAACCAGCCATAAATTAGCTGTTCTACTTGTTTAAAATATGTTTCATTAAGTTTCATTTTCATCTAGTTCATCATTTTTTAGAGTTTTATATCATTAATTATGAATACAGGTGAGGATGACACAGTTCTAGGGCCAGTCTTGTTGATGGTGATTCCTACGATGGTGGCATTCATTAGCAGGAAGGCTTTGGTGACCCACAGGGGACACCAAAGGACAGTTTTAGCAGGAAGGTTTTGGTGACCCACGGGATACCAAACGGCAGTTTTAGTGTGAGATGCTTCAGTTGATATGCATCCGCATCGTGCTGGTGCAACTGCAGCAGCAGCATATCCAACAGAGGTGCCTATGACTGGTAGCTGCTACCCGCTTGGCCAGGTTGCTTCTACTTGGTAGCTAACGAGGAGAAGTTGGTCCGGATTGAGCACAAACTCCCACTAAATCAGATAATGCCATGAATATCTGAGAGCTTAAACGAGGACCTAAAATTGCACCAGCTGCTCACTAAAATTTGCTACACACTGGACTGCTTGACTAAAAGATCACACAAACAAACACATGAGAGGCACTAATTTTTACCTTAAAAACCTTACTAAAAAGCAAGTGCCACAATTCGAGCAATCATCATTTTGTTCTTCATGAGGTTGAAGCTTTTCTCAGCTTCAGTAATCCAAACAAATCTGCCTTCTTCATGTAGTCAATAAAGGACACGTGGCGTATTGAAATTGCAATGTATCACCTAATACTGAATGAAGCCTTGAATGGAAAACCATTACCTTAACAACTCCCTTGGGCACAGGCCAACTCCATATGGCCCAACTTAATATGATTACCTCTATCAACACAATGTAACCCAAGAAGGTCAAGTCAGTGACAGAAGTGCATTTCTTTGAGATTGACACTCCTACTTTTCCAGAGACTCAAGTCAAAGCGATCGGAAGCATATCTTGTTTTAAATTTTGAACCTGAGCTGGCGGGCCTTGAATGGGCCAGATCGAAGGTTTACACTGGTCGTTGTTGGGCTCTATTTATATCATATGGGTTTCCTGGCCAAGTGCTGCGAGCGGCCGTATATTCCCCTGCCCTTTTTTACTTTTCTTCCTTTCTTCCTTTTTTTTTTTTTTTTAATTTTCCTCCTTGCTCTTTGTACCCCTTTCATGTCCAATGAAATGTATGGTGGTCGTACCCACCATTTCAAAAAAAAAAAAAAAAAAGAAGAAGAAAAAAAAATCTTGTCCCTTAAGGCCTGCAATACTTGCTCCAAATATGTCTAATGATCGTTACAGAATGATAGTATTCATAAGATATCATCAAAATATGTATCCATAAATTTTAAAATATAAGATCATAAGACTTACATGAAAATGATAGACTCATGTAATATAAACCAAACAATATGACTAACCGCTTGAAGACTCTCTCAAGTCTTGAACACGATCTTTTGCTGATATCCGAATATCGTATGTCAATTTGATGGTATGCACTCTTAAGTTCAACCTTAGAGAAAACTTTAGCAACACTCAACATGTCTACAATATGATCAAGCCTAGGTATCGGAAGCCTATGTATGATCATATTGATGGCACAACTAATAATAAACATTCTCTAGATCCCATCTTTCTTAGGATAAAGAACACAAGGACAAACTTGCACAAGCATACCCTTCCTGCAGCACATTAGAATGGGTGATGTAAATCCTCATACTTGAAGAGGTTCATGCAATAATAAAGGAGGTGCAATATGTAGCCCATTTGACAAGATTGATATAATGTTGTATGTCTTTAAGTGGAGGAAGTTTATTGAGAAGCTTTTTGGAGAGAAAATTCATAAATTCTTCCAACAATGTTTAGATCTCAAGAGGAGCTAAAGGACTTTCAACTTCCTCCTTAAAAATGATGAAAACATAATATATCTCTCTACATGCCTTGGGACAAATACCCATGGGTTGGGTTATTGCCCTGTCATACTTTTTTGATACACACCCATGGGTCGGGTTCGGGTCAGAATTAAGATATCTAGATTTGGACCCGATCTTAGTTACTAATACTAGACTTGTACTCAAATATTCGATGAGTCTGGCCTTGAAGTACCAGACCCGAATCTTAATAGATCCTGGATATCCGTATCCGATTTCGAGATCTGAAATTCATATTCAAAGTCTCAAAAAAATATCTATTGGGCGGATCTCAGTAACTGAGACAGCCTTGGTGTCAGGGTCCGAAGAGTGGTGGAGAAGGAGAGAAAGTCAGAACGATAAAGGATAGTGGTGGAGAGATCGGATCTCGACAGACGGTAGTGGTAGAGAGGAAGAGGCGGCCCAGATGGCAGCAGAGATGATGCTAGGCAGAGGGAGGGGATGCGGAGCGGTAGAGCCATAGAAGGTAGCGGTGGAGGGGGAGAGGTGGAGAGGAGATCGGATCTCGACGGAAAGGGAGAGGAAGTCGAGAGCGGGAGAGGAGGGAGGGCTTGGTACCGTCAGAGAGATCAAATTTCGATGGAGGGATCTTGATAGAGAGGGAGAGCAGGAGGCAAAAAGACAGAGAGGAAGAGAAGGAGACTGAGAGAGGGAGAGAATCTCCTCTTGGAGCTGATCTTCTCTGTCCATGGCATTGGTGTCAGGGTCCGACCGTCGGCAAGTGGATCTCGCGATGAAGAGAGAGAGGCAGGATGCCCGAAGCAGAACAGGAGGGGAGGGAGAGGCACCGTCGAGGAGACTGAGAGACAGAGAGAGGGAGACAGAGAGAGGGAGAGAGGGAGATTGAGAGACAGAGAGAGGGATGGGAGAATCCGAGAATAGGGATGTGGGAATTGGGATCACGATCTCAGACTCTCAGTCATCTAGGGCTTCTTTGCCCTTTAAAATTTTAGACGATTAGATCTCTGATCTAACAGCTCAAAATATTTTTAATATATATATAATATTATTATATTATATTATTCGATTCTCAGGTCTGTCAGGTCTGAGTATTAAATATTCAGATCCTATCCATTTACATTATGATTTATTGGATCCAGACCTAAATCTGGATAAATAGGTCCGATTTTAGTACCAGACTCGGACCCGTCGGGTAAATGCCTGCTGGTCTCAAGCTTGGACCCGGCCTGTTGACAACTCCAGATCTTTGCATCTAAAAGTTTATGAAAATTGTGTATCATTTTACCTAAATGTGTGTATTGAATGTTAGATGAATATTTTGCTGAGTGTGTATTAACTGACCATATACTGTGTATTAGTGAATATTAAGTTTGATAAACTATGTATCAATTTATCTATAAGTGCGTATTGGATCATTGCTAGATGTGTATCAAAAAAGTTTCTAGTATATATCAATAAGCCGTCTAGTGTGTATCATTTATTAATATACTGTGTTTTGATAAATGTTATATTTTAAAAATTATATATCACTTTATCTAGATGTATGTATTGAAATGTTGGATGAATATTTTACTAGGTGTGTATCAATTAGTTATATATTTTGTACTGATGAAACTAAATTCTATAAACTATGCATCAATTTAGCTGTAGGTGCATATTAGATCATTGTTGGGTGTCATCAAAAAAATTTACAATATATATCATCTAATTATATATTTAGTGTATCATATGGTCATATAGTATGTGTCGCTATGTACTGAAAATGAGGAAGAAAGAGAATATTTTAATCACGAGACTAATAACTCTGTCGATAGAAAAAGTCTTTGACTTTTAGACTCATACTTTAAGGTTAGTATTAAGGCACACATAGCACATTATGAAGCCCGTCCCATATGATCTTTTATAGAGCTCGCCCCATATGATTTTTGTTCCAACTTTTATGCTAGTCACAGTAGGCTCTAGAACACCTTCAGGAGGTCTAAGCGATATAATCATTCAGTTTAAATGTTTAGAAAATTACATATCTATAATACTTGTCATACATCATTCATTTCATCTAGATCAGTCTATTTGATTTTTCAGTAAGGAAGTGGCATCAGATATAAGTTCAAATGATGCAGGCTAGGCTATCCCAGGCCCAAGCTAGGACCAACTAGGCCTAAGAAGTAGCTGATAGTAGCCCTTAAGCCATTAGAATCCTTCCAACAGTGCGAAGGTCACCATCAAAAGAGCTAGATCACCAAAACTATCTATCGATGAGCAAGACCTTCCAAAAGTTCACCACCAGAATTGAGTCCAAGAGGTCCCTTCAACTGAATTTGAATTGCTCACAATCCGATGACTACAAATGCTCACTGCCAACCATCCAAAGAACCAATTCCTAAGTTTGACCCACCCTATGGCCTATAAATATCACCTTATGCACTAAGTTTTGATCATCAAAAAATTAATAAAACTTCTTTTTCTTGAGCACATATTTTGTTTCTTTGGGCATGTGAGCTTTGCGTGAGCCTGGTGGACTTTAAGGAATGAAGGGTTGGCTGGTTGGTGGTTAGAATTTCGAAGGGATCAGTTGGTAGAGTCCTTGATGGCAATGAGGCCCTCTTGATAGCAGGTGTTGCTATAGATCTCCTAGTTTGGATCGGCTTGGCTGGAGGTGGATGGCGATTGCAGGAGAGTGGCGGCGATACTTACACAAGTCCCTGACTAGAGTTGGTTTCGAAAGGGATCCTTTAATGCTCAAGTCAAAAGTCCGAAAAAGATGAAAAGGAGTGACCATGAGAGAGATTTTGTGCTTATGTTGAGGGTCCCCTGGGCGCCTCCATTTATAGGCGGAGGTTTGAGGTGCTATGAGAAGGCAGGAGTGCGGGGGCGTTACTCCTACCTTATCAGATGCGATATACTTGATATCACCTGTATGATTTGGCAGGATTCAGGGATGGTTCACTACATTATCTACTTGCTATTAGCTATTTCCAATGATCATGAGATTTAGAAATCCGCACGGTAATGAGGGTCAACCTTGCCTGTTATATCGACTAAGGTCAGTCTCTGATGACACATCAAGTCGGCTGAATTCAGAGATCGGCCCATCCAAAGTTACCATTGTGATTGATCCGAGGTAGGATTTTTTACCCCCATATTAGTTGTCCCCAACTCTCGAGTTCGAGCTTAGATTAGGTCGGATGAAGAGAGTAGTGCAATTTAGCTAGTACTTTTTTTTGATCAAAAAATCAATCTGATTGATTTCCTACCCTTCGCTCGATGAGAAAATCGTTCAAATTCTATAGGATCAACAAACCTATAGGATTTAAGGAATGTTCAACTTCTTTAGCCTTGCAAGTGTTGCATCGCTTCCTATACTTCCACATGAACCATCATGCTCTCTAATTGGCCATCAAAAAGAAACAAAATCATACAATCAAATGGTGCCAAATGTCAGTCATCTAGTAGGACCAGCTTAATCGATGCGTCATCTGTGTTGTCCAGAGATTTTATGAATATTGGAGCTTTGGCCTCTCTTTGCTGTCAGTTCATGTTGGCTTCTCTTGGTCTTGCTCTCTTGGGCGTATTCTGGTTGAAGGGGTGATTTCCGACAACTTTTCTAATGATCTTATGATAACTCTTCATTACTGCTCTAGTTAGTTATGGGAATGAGGCTGAAAGAATTAAAGAAGCTTCGTAGGGTCTCAAGAAAGAGGGGGAAGGTCTTGGAAGTTGGATCGGCTCGATCGAGGTATCTTCATGGTGAGGCCCTGGGGTTCAGAGTTTTTCTCCTACAATGTATGAGACCTTGGTTGTGGGAAGCATCTCAGGCTGTATAGATGAGGTTCTTACTTTAGCACAAACTTCCTCACTGAGGAAGATATTTTAGATCTAGCTTCTATCGTCTGCCCCCAAAGAAAAAGAAGGTACCTAAAGCTACCATATCAAGCTAGTGTGACTACGTCGGAGCCTATTTTTTCTTTGTCTAGGATGGAAGGGATGTGTGTTCCTTCGGTCTGAATTTTTGATTCTATACTAGGCGACTCACGGATTGCCTACAATCTGATCAACGGTGGGTTTCTTCTTAATTTTAGCTGACACGAAAAAGTTAGTGGAGGCAGAGCCCAATTTTCAGCAAGAAGATGCCTTTAACTCATATCTTTAGGCAAAATTTTTTTGTTGTGGATCGTTCGCTTCATCACTTCATTAGGCCAATCGATTTTTCATTTCTTATAGTTGGGGCACTATAGTTGTGGATCGTTCAAGGCACCCTACAACGTCAGGGCCTTGTAGCCCTTCAAGTGGTCGAAGAGGCCGGAAGAGCTATCATATAGCTCTATCTGAGACATCTTGAACCAATGTAGAATTAGTTCCTTCGAAACGGTATAAGAAAAGAAAGGTCAATAGTTGAAACTGGGCCTATCGTCATTCTTTCGGCTCTTGTTCTGGACTTCACCAAGGTGGTATTTTATTTCTCAAACTTTTTGCTTGAGGTCTTCTTCTCGGTGAGACTTTTCAGGCCGTGGAGAATAATCCGGAGTCGAGTCTCTATCGAAGGAGGTGGGAGACTGACATCATCGATCTTCTTTCCTTAGGGTTTGATGGAAAGATGACTGGTGGGGAGTAGGAGTGAGAGCAGAGTAGAGAGTTCGTCAGGAAGCAAATTTCAGGCTTTTAAGGTGGCTCTTGGGATAAGATCAGCGGTTGTGCCGAGAGAGAGTTGTCGGAGGAATCGATTCCTGAGATTGTTGCCACTTTGTCACCTGCTTGAGGTGTTGTATCGCATTAGTTAATACTTGGATCTATTGGACCAAGGCATCAAGCTACTATTGATCTGTCATGACAAGGGGTTGCATTATGGCAGACACTCGGATAGCACCATTTTGACTATGGCGAGAGGATTGCTGATGTGAAGTGGCAGAATTGTGCACTCTCATTCTTGCTATATTCTCTTTCCTCTTTTAATGGGCTTGACCCTTCCTATAGTTTCAAATTGTTGCTGCAAGACTCTGATCCAAGATGAGTGTGGTGGGGTTAGACTCTCTCCAACCTAAGAGCTCGACTTCAATCTGAGGATTAGAATACCAAGAAGATCTACAGGATAAGTCCACTCTCATCGGAGGTTCTCTGGTCAGAAATCCTCTAATACTTAAGTTAGTTGGAGCTTGAGAATAGTAGAAAAAAGAGAGAGAGAACAAGAGCATGGATGATTCTTTTCTCTAGAGTGGAAGTTACCTAGAGGGTATTCTTGTTATCTCTTTATGTAGAGATGGAATCGTAGGCCGTTATGCTTGAATCTGATAGATCCTAGTTTTCTAGGTTGTTAGACCTTAATCTGATAGGCTGTTAGAATAGAAAATCCATCCATTAACCTGCGAATCAGAGTTACTAGTTGTAGGTGTCATTTGTAGGTTTTGTCCATATTTTAAAAGTCATTGAAAGATTCCAACGAATTACCCTTGTGGCTGAATGGGCTGGTGGCTTGAGATCAATATGAAGCCAGGGTTCCACCTCAGATGCATTGGTATCTATGCCCAAGATTCTAAGGTATCATCTTTCATTCCGTGTCGGTCGTGAGACCTTATTTCTTATTGTTGATAAAATCCCAAACTTAGGATTAATAATCATCTAAGCCAATGGTTAGACAGAAGCCGATGATATAAAGTCACTCCATCTTGATTTCTTAGATTTCTCTCTCTGACATTTAAGGCATTCATGTTGAGTTATTGCTGAGTGCTTGGTCGTGATCGAAAGAGAGAAAGATCAGTTCAGATAGCAAATAATCCCCACAACACAAGGCTTCCTCAAACATCTAACATATTTTTTACCCCCATTTATTGCAATTTTGCCCTTCTCTACTAGAGACAATGGCCATCCATCACTCAATCATTTTGAGTGAGTTTGAAGATAAGATGTCTGAATGGTGGTAATCATTGGCAAAAATGAGGCTAAGAAAATGTGAGGTGTGTCTATGTAATGAAAACTGTCACTTAGTCATACACTAAAAGGATTGCAGACAAAATCATGTTCCAACTTTGACTATTCCTCTCCATATCAAGATTGGGGTTAATGGCAACTTCGGATCATAATTCATCATCCAATATGAAATTCAAGTAGGCATCATGAATGATGCTTTGTCTAGGCCCCCCCTTTATTGTTTTGATGCCAGAGTTTTGTCAAGAGACTATTGAGGGAGGAGAGCTTCTAGGGCAAGAAATAGGAAAATAGTCAAAAAGGATAGAAGTGAATGGATCATCAAATCATGATTTTTTTCTTCATGTTAGTTTGTTTTAGTGCTCCTGTTTTATGCTATGGAATGGCTATCATGGTGTGTGACAACACCAGTAAGTTTGAAGGACATTCTTGTTAAGAAGCTAGTTAGATTATTTTAAGGTTCTATGATGAAGGTCATGTAGATGGAATGTGATAAATAGAAAGTCACTTAAATCTAGATATAAATGCACAAAATTTAGACTGAGATCAGGAGTGTGTGGTCCCAAAAGGGATGGGTCATGGGTTTTGAGTGTTAGCAAAGCTTCTAGATCGATAATGTTTTCTAAATTATGTTTGAGAAATCATAAAGCGTGTAATTTGGTGAACTGTTATTAAAAAGATTTGAGATTGAAAAATAATTTAAAAGAGAGTTGTCCTATAACATTGCAAGTTGGGCCTTGGTTATGCTAGGGTGAGTAGAATTTGGAAGCACTTCCAAGTGAATTAGCATTTTTGACGCTTGAAATCTATTTGACCTTATAAAATTGGTTTGGCTGGAGCTTGACATAGTCATTAGGCAAATTTGCACTTTATCACAAAAGGAGTAAAAAATTACTTCTATCAGGTTTTCCTTGTATATTTGCATTTTTTTTTAAATTTATCAAATCTAGTGCATCATAAAAGTATGCTAATGCAATCTTCCCTTGAAGATCTTTTGAATGTACAAATGCGCTCTTTGAAGGTATGCATCCAATCCATTTTAACCTTAGATATCACAACTCTCTCTCTCTCTCTCTCCCTCCCCCACAGACCCCTTCTCCATTTTAATGTTGCCTAAAGTTTCATAGTGTGAATATAAATCTCTCCCTCTATCTATTCATCTTTATCTCTCTTTCCTCTATCTCTCTTCTTTCTCGATGCAAAAAAATAAAAATAAAAATACAAAGATGATTCAATCTGAAATGATCTCCCTATTTTGATGATTAATGAGGATATAGTTTATTCCATATCAACTATCACTAGATAGATCTTGAATATCTATATAGAGCTATGAAATCCAAACTATACCTCTCAATAGACCTTTTGGGGTGAGCTCCTTAATTATTATTACAAATAATATCAGAGTAAACTTAGCTTATATGGCCCTTATGGACTAGAAGATATGTAATATGTGCCCATCAACTATGTGATACATATCTTCGCTATCAAAACTATATTATTAAAATAAAAGAGGTGTAATCTATACTAAATTTCATCTATCAATTTTTTCGTTCAGCATACCTTTAATTCATCTCTTCATAAATGCCTATAAAAAAATAAAGACACAAGTTATATAAACCTCTATTTATTTTTGTCTCTCTTTCTCATGCATATGGTTTCTCCTAAATATCGTAAACTAGGTGGACTCTACTAAAACAAATCCATCCATCTTTCACCCACATCCTCAACCTCTTGGACTGTATTTAAAATTTAGAAATAAATAAAAATATGGATATTCTTTTGCTGATCAACATGTTTTATCTCTTTTATCTCTCAATTCCTTGTACTTTTCTTATATTTATTTAGGCTTTTCAACATGTATTGTGTGTGTTAGGTTACTAATAGTGGTTGAATGCATCCTGTATTCTCTAGGTCTCCATCAACAAATATTCCTCCAACCTTATGCCGCTGGAGATTGCCAAGACCAAATTAAGTCATGTCCTGGCTTGGTTGCTCAATTAGGCAATATTTAAGTTTAGAGACTTAAAAGTCTTTGTATGGATTGAACATTAAATTCTCGATCCAATTTTAGGCTTGGCCATTCAAGCTACTAGCTTAATTGGTGCTCAACCCATAAAATCAGCTCAACCAATTAATAGCTAAAAGTCTTTGAGGATACGTAAAATATGGCAATACGGTAACAAATAATTTCTACAAATTGATGGAATCTGCTGGGAACCTCGTGCTGCATTAACAAAGCTAAGTTTGTTTAGATACTTTTGGAGGCATGGATATAAGCAAATCAGATTCTATTTAAACAATCAATCTCTTCCTTTACAGTTCCATATGCATGTTCATGTTAAATAAATTTATTCAAATCTAACCCAAACTCGATCAAAATTATATAGTACACACTCCAGCCCCAACATAACACAAGCCAAACCCGAACTCGAAACAAATCATATAGTTTACATGCTAGGCTAGCATTTAGGTGTCTCTTGGGACTTTGTTATCGAAGGCAAAACAAAGTCATGCATTTGGAAGTATAAGCGGCACGATTATGAGCATTTAAAAAAAAAAAATAATTAGTAATTGGAAGTACAAGTGGCATAGCAAAACTATGGGCACTTCTTGTAACATTTAGGAAAGGAGCTTCTCGAATACAATACTTAAATGGAAGTGAGGAAGAAACTTCGAGTATTCGATCTTTTTTTCTAGGAAAAAAAAAAAAAAAAGCCTTGGGCTATTTCTTCCTTCCAGGAAAGCCATCACTGCGGCCAAAAAACGGATAACTGGAGATCAACGACCGTGTGGACCTTCCTCTCTAGATCTCCGACACGCGCTTCTGTGGGGCCTACCCTTCCGTTGGATTCCCTTTCCTGTGGGGCCACTTCATTGAAGGCGGCAGCCGACTAGAGTGCTGGGTCTTTTGACCGCGTCATGTGATGTTGGGTGGTGAAATCTTGATCCTTCCAGCAAGATCTTCGATCTCGTCCTTCTCCTGTGGGAACACGCAAGGGAAACGGATAATTTTTCCCCCTATTTTCCCTTCTTTTTTTTTATTTTTTCTTGAAAGGGAAACGGAGTCCCCATTCCTCCTTTTTTTTTTTTTTTTTTCAATGATGCGTTTCCCATTGTTTTCAGGAAAAAAGAGAAAAAACACTAGGAGAAACGAATACAAAGAACTGCTCGGGTCTATTGCTTCTCTCTTTAGGCGTTTACAGTTCGGACTGTGGAACCCCACTTTTATGAAACTATATTTTTAACTATATTTCTGTCTCACCTACAATCTTGTAGTGGTAGGTAAAAGAAAAGGGAAAGGATACCGCATTATAAAAGCTCAACATCTTTGTGATAGCGAACGTTATGGACAAACGGGAGAACAAAAGAGGCAAAAAAAAAAAAAAAAAAAAAAAAAAAAAGAAAGATAAGAAGGAAATTCTATATTTTAATCAATTAAATGTACCACCCAGTTCTTATATATAGGCCCCCTAGTGGATTGGTAGTTCTCTGGCCAAAGATAGATAACCTTCCAACCTGCAAGCCGAAATACACCGTTCTTTTCCTTTCTGATCTTTCCCTCACCTAGGCGTCCATCTTCTTTGAATTCTTCTGGCACCAACTCTTCTATTTCCCCCTTCCTCATCTCTCTCTCTCTCTCTCTCTATCTATCTATCTATCTTCTATCTCTCGTTGACCAGGCCATGGACGTAGACCTCCTTAACTCTTCCCCAGAGACTCAACTGGATTGGATGAACACAATGATCCAAATCGAGGAATTTGCTGAATTCTCGGAGGTACCACCATCCACCGAGTTCCCTGCTGTTCCCTCGCCTGAATTCAACAATTCTCCCACCACCCCAAATTCTCCCATGGTGGCTGCTGGTCCCCAACCAGCTGCCATGCCTTTCGTTGGTACCACCACCCAACACCCACTCATTACACCCATCTTGTCCACCAACCCCACACTGAACACTGACCTTTGGCCATTATCCCTCGGCCAGCAGCCTGGCTCCGTGGCGGCGATGCGGGAGATGATATTCCGCATTGCCGCAATGCAGCCCATCCACATCGACCCGGAGTCGGTGAAGCCACCCAAGCGGCGGAATGTTAAGATCTCCAAAGAACCCCAGAGCGTGGCGGCGCGGCTTCGGAGAGAGCGGATAAGCGAGAGGATGCGAATACTTCAGCGGCTCGTCCCCGGTGGGACGAAGATGGACACGGCTTCCATGCTGGACGAGGCAATCCACTATGTCAAATTCCTGAAGACCCAGGTGCGGTCACTGGAGCAGGCGGCTGACAGCCGGAGGAGCATGGGGGCCGTTTCGCCGTCCTCTGCCTTAGGATTCCCATCCAGTGGAAATTACTCAAGCGTCAGAATGGCACATCAGCTGCCAGATCAAGGGTTCATGAACTATGGTTATATGAATTCCAACCATATATGCTGAGTTGAAGTGCAGTAGAGAAAATATATACAGCAGAGGTCAGGTGGGTTTGTGAAGTAATGAAATTTTTAAGTGCTTCAAATTAATAGAATTTCTGCCTTGTTCTCTTTTTGTTTTTGTTACATGTATAGCACTTATGATTAGAATGGTTAATTATCAGTTGTTTATATAAAGCTTATCATTCTTACCCTCTTTTCTATGTTCTGGTTTTATTATTTTGGAAGGGATAACATCGAGCTTAAGATATATGCGTTACCCATGAGTCGCTACCACGTGTCCTTGCGCTAATTTTGTCTCTCTCCCACTCATAAAAGGAATCCATCGAAGTTGCTGCTAAACTCGTGTCCTCACAGGTGTTCGCTGATTCAGTTAATAAAATTGCTAAAAATTGCCAGCGGCGATCTGAAACCCAGCCACCTGCACTATCAAAAAATTCATCCTCTCAAAACATATTAATTAATTAAGGAAACTCTCCGGTATTAAAAAAAATATTACTAATAATACAAATTAATAGATAAACGTTGCATTGATCACACACAATCTGCACTACTTGGGTAATATGTGATTCTTATATCCTGTGTATGGGACTGACACGGCACGTCTAATTTCCACGTCATGTAGCCATTAAAGGCGTGTTATGGGTTGGAAGCATGCATGGGAGAGTCCACGTGATGCTCTGACGCGCTGTAGTTTTTAAGCGACGTGGGCACGAAGGTGACGTCGTGTGGGCTTGGTTTAACCGCTGTATGCCACGTGAAGGGCATCAAGCGAGTCAATGCATTTGGATCTCAGTGGCAGCGGCCACTCTCAAAGTCTGAACACTCCGCAGCGTCGCTTTCTAACCATCCACGGGTTGCATCGAGGGGGTGTTGCAGTACGAGTCTCATCGTTTAGGTGGAAGTTATAGAGTCCCAGATTTGACGGTTGGAGAGCTGGGCAGCGTTGCTGGGGCGGGTCGGCCGGAACCAGCGGCTTTTAATGGCTGCTAGGCCCACCGGGGTCGTACGGTGTTAAGATTCTTATTTTCGTTCCCTGGCAGATGATAACTAAATGAGGGTAAATTAAACGATAGACAGTGCAAGGCTCCTTTACTAACCAGCCTTTTTGCACTGCTCGGTGCAGTGGATGCTCGTTTTTACTATATAAATAAAATAATGTTTCCAATGGGATGGAACATAGAGCCCGGATGAGAGAGAAGAAGCGAGAAAGGACCAATTACAAATAGAATAACATGAGCAAGAAAGAGATAGCTTAACCGTGGGTGGTCGCATAGATAAGGATGAGGCTATATCGGTCGGAGATAAATGACACTACCACTGGATGGCCGTGGGAACCGGATTGCATCATTTGAACCCACAATTCTTCTCCATGGGAAGAAAGTTGACCACCAGCCTTGCAGCTTGCCGGATCCTAGTTGTATCCTTCGTGTTCATCTTCCTCCACACGAATCCATCATGGGATTATTCACCACTCACTTTGAGATCTCTATAGACGAATGAATGGCAAATGTTGCCATTTCAAATCTGACTTGATAGATGGACAAGTTGATATTTTAGCTGCTCTGCTTGGTTAAGTTGGAGAAGCATAGTTTGGCATTAGAGCTATTCTGCAACTTCAGAAAGCGATCAGGTGGTTATTGGAATCGTTCAGCTAAAAATCCTTCAATACTTAAGTCAAATAGAGTTTTAAGAGAAAACATGAGAAATAAAAGAGATAGAAATATGAGATCACGGTGTTCGGATTTCTCTTCATATCTGAGGGTCCCCGTACTTGATATTCATAGAAGAGAGAATATAAATCTGCATAATTAGGATGCATGATTTGCGAACGAGCAGTTAAGCTCTTTTCATATCTGCTGATCAGGATAGCGAGGATATTCTTTTTCAAGCTATGCTTTGAATGGATACTTTTCTTATATGCTAGTCAATTATGATATTCTTTTTTAGGTATATTGAGATTGCACCAAGCTGTAACCGATCATATAGATTATTCAAAGATCTACCAGTCATTTATTTCATTGGATACTGTAGTTAATTGTTTGGTTGGAGGACTGAGCTATCAGATAGGATTTAAAGATGACAAATTCGAGCCATATTACTTGTCCTCTATTTTTGAGCTTGAACTATTTTGAGTTATCATTGATTTTTTGTCTCTTTTATTCTTTTATGATGTACAACCTATTATCGAGCTATTTTGTGCATGCTACATCCTCAAGAAGCGTCCTACCAAGCGATGCTGGTGGTGCATCTCAGCTTGAAAGGGGTTTTCATTAATTTTAGATGATCCTTCTTTAGTGCAATGCTAGAAGGGCCTCTTTGTCAACCCCATGATTGATTTTAATGATCGTAAATTTTTGAATAATTATAGATCTAACTATGTATTTCAAGAATGAATGTAGGTCTTTTTCGGATGTTCTAATTGAAGAAATAATCTATGAAAAAGATTTTCTTAAAATTCACTAAGTCAAAGGAATTAAAGAAAGATTTTTGAGTTTTTGACTTAATGGAGTCGATCCCAGAAAAAAAAGAACTGACCCCTTCACTAAAACAGACGCCAAAATGAGTAATTTTAAGTTTTAAAAGGATTAGAGTCGATTCTAAGATAAAAAGAGTCGACTCTGGCACGTTGGGAATAAGATGGCATGCAGGCGAGTCGACTCAAAGAAGATCCAAACTGACTCGATCTTAGAAGATAGAGAATAATTTTTCAAACCTTGTGGCCGAGTCGACTCATGAGGAACTTGAGTCGACTCGTGGCCAAATGGAGTCGATCGACTCCAAAGAAAATCGAGTCGACTCGAAGCACGGGACAGACTATAATGGCTAGTTTTCTGCACTTCTCCAACGACTAGATTTTAGCTCTAACAGATAGTTCAACCACTCCAACGATCCAATCTCAATCTTCAGCCAATATGAAGCTTATTTAAAAATGAAGAATCAAAAGAAAAGACAGAAAAATGGATTGAAAGAAAAAATCATTCAAATTTGAGTGAGCCCCATTGAATATCCAAAAGAAAGAGAAAAGAGAGAAGTTTGAACTATAAATTTAGAAAGCATTCAAGAGTGATCATCCACAATTTTTGAGCATCCTCTCAACCTTAAAGAAGAGAAGACAAAGCTACAAGAGCAATCATTCAACCTCTTTTTGCACTTCAAAATAAGTTTTTTTTATGTTTCATTTTATGCTGAATTTATTTACTTGTATTTTTATTTCTTTACAAGTTTTTTTAGAAAAAAAAAACTTAAAGATTAGGTCCGTCCAAGTTCGAAATTGGACTTGTAAATTTTGGTTATTAGTTCAAAAAATCAATTGGATTGTTAGTAAGTCCAAAAAACTAATGGTGCAAGATTTTGGTTGATGATCCTGAAAAATTAACTAGATTTTTCTTGTGAGTCTGAAAAAATAAACACACTGTAATCAAAGTGGATTATAGTAAAATTTTCAAAAAAAACTTCTGAAGTAGATGTAGGAGCAGGTTGCTCTGAACCACTATAAATTTTATATGTTTGTGTTATAATCTTTTTTGTTTATATTGTTTAGTTTTAATTTTTATTTTGCATCATTTTAATACTTGCATAGCATCCTTTATATCTTAATTCTGCTGCTATTTATATTGCACACATCTTCACCATACCTTTTAGATTACGATTAAAGAACATACGTGTTAGAGCTTAGATTTGATTAAAATTTTATAGGAACCCAATCCACCCCCCCTCATGGGCTGCTACTTTTGGACAATAAGTGGTAACAGAGCAGGTGATTTGTTATTAATTGTTGACCTAGCGGTCAAGAGTCAAAGATCATGACAATCCTAAGTGGTCTTTTATCTGTTGAAGGACAATTCACTTCTATGCCATCACTTTTTGATGGAACAAATTATTCATTTTAAAAAATTAAAATAAAAATTTTTATACAAGCTCTAGACTATGATTTGTAGGAAATCATAATTAGAAGACCACACACATCCACAATTAGTGTAAATGGAGTTCTCCTTCCCAAACTCGAAAAGGATTGGGATGAATATGATAAGAAGATGACTCAATTAAATACAAAAATCATCAAGATTCTTTATTGTTCTCTAGATGTATATGAATTTAATAGAATATCTATTTGTACATCAGCCAAAAAAATTTGAGAAAGATTGAAAATAAATCATGAAGGAACAAACCAAGTTAAGAGTCCAAAATTAATTTACTTATTCATAAATATAAAATATTTAAAATAAAAAATATGAGTATATTTTAATATATTTTTTAAATTTATTAAAATTACTAATGCTTTAAATGCTTTTGGCAAAATCAATACTAACCATGAGCTTGTCTGCAAGATTTTGAGATTTGTACCAAAAGAGTGGAAAGCAAAGGTGATGGCAATTCAAAAAACCAAAGATCTCATCAAACTCTCTCTAGAAGAACTCATTGGTTCACTCATAACACATGAGTTGAACTTGACTCAAAAGGAGGAAGAAGAGGAGCCAACAAGAAGAAGATCATTACTTTCAAGTCTACTGTCAAATTTTAAAGAAGCAATGAGTCGGATGATGATGATGATGATGATGAAGATGAAAGTGAGGATGATAAGGACATAGTACTACTCTAAAAAAAATCTGAAAAGTTTTTCATGTAGAAAAGCTTGAAAAAATGGAGAATGAAAAGAAAAAAATATCACTAAAGGCAAAATGCACCCCAAAAAAGCTATGTTAAGAATGTGGGGAGATAGTGATGCATCAAGTTTGGATTAGGAGATGAGATGATACTGATAAGGATGAGGCTCCTAAGGCTGTTCCTACAACAGACATTCAGATGGAGGAGCCAGCAGCATCAATAGCTCAGACAGAGCAGATAGAGGCTGATCGTCCAGAGGTATCAGACAACCTTCCTTCAGACTGGAGGAGGATGCATTGATCGAGAGAATCAGTTACAAGATTATTAGTGCTGTCAGTATAGAGATCGAGTGATTGATCACTCATTTGAGAAAGGAGGAAGATAAGATAGTGCAGATGATCTCCACGACAAGAGCTGACAGTTGGGGCCAGCCATCTAGAGCCACCAAATCACCATCCCCATCTCAGTCTGGACTCAGTTCTTAGAGCCACTTGACCTATCTATTTTTAGGATGCTAGGACTTGCATTATAGAGCCTTAGTTTCTCCTAGCATTCCATTTTTGTAGGTGCATGCTATATTTTTTGAACTTTTAGATATTTTTGTTATCATTGTAAACATCTTATGTAAACATCTTTTGAAAGTTAATATTTTTTTAAAAAAAAAATTTAGTATCCATTTGGATGAATTTGATTGATACTTAGATAAATTGACATTTAGTTTACTTAATTGTGCTCAATTTTAAATGGCTTCATTTGCAAAAGTAAGGAGGAGAAAATATTTAAGAATGCTCCTAAATTTGAAAATCTAATCTTGGAAATCTAAAATTGAAGGTAAAATAATCCAGCTATAATTATGAAAAATAGGGGGAGATGAAGTTATTGAAATATTGAAAGAAAAATAAATTTTATCTTAACTTCTATCTTGACTTGATTGAAGATATCATGATTTGTGAAACTAAGGGGGAGTAATATATGTAAAGCTTAAGTATGCAAAACTGAAAAGGAAGGGGGAGACAATGCTAAATAATAATAAATCAAATGAATATCTCAATTCGATAATCTAAATTTAAATATACTTAATCTGAAATAAAGAGGGGGAGAAAAGTTGAAAAGTAAAATTATCTAACAAAAATTATGAAAGATAGAGGGAGAAATTGTTAAAAGAAAAAAAATTTTGGTATCTCAAAATAACTAGGGAGAAATGCTTATCATGCTTCATTTCATCTTGATTGAAAATTTAAATTAATTTGAACCTTCATTTGCTTTGTTGAGAAACATGATATGCATGATTATCTTTGAAAATCAATTGGAGTCAAATTGAATTTGAGGCATTTTCTTACTCTAAGGAATGATCTTGATACTACTTTAAAATTTTGAAACATAATTGAAAACCTGAATATAGTACAAATTTTTGATATGTATTGAAAAATCCTCAATAAATATGTCTTAAATCTTTATCAAGATAATTTTTGCTCAAGGTAAAGATTTGGAAAACTTAGTTCTCAAATATTTTGATACTATATGATATATTCCCAATACATGTCTTTTCTAAATTTAAATGATAAATTTTTATTAAAAAAAAAAAGAATTAATATTGAACTCCATGTCATCACCTTCAAAAGATCTATTTCCCCTAATACTTCAAATACTCATTTGAAAATCTGTTAAAAAAAAAAATCTATTTCATTCAAAAAAGGAGAGAGAGCCTTTAGTATCTGAATTTAGTTAACTTTTGAAAATAAAGAAAAGCTTTGAACATTTTTTTTGAACAAAAACACACATTCTTTTTGGGGAAGATGTGCCATCAATTATACATTTGATACATTCACAATTGAATTTTCTGAATTTGATACATCTCTTAATTAATGATAGCTAAAGCATTTAAGTATAAATTGTTAAGTTCTGCTTCTCATGAATTACCACTTAAGAGCTCAAGTGAAGAAACTCTAGACTATACTCATCTTGTAAGAATTTTTAATGAGAATTAAATCAAGTTAAGAAAGCAAGTCTAGTCTAAAAATTAAATTGGAGAATAGAGGCTATCAAAGAACTCATGATACACTTGGCACGCCATGTTTTTAGCATATTCAATTGATACCATTCTTACATCTTATTGATTTTGATGATTTTTCTTGATCTTTCCTACGAGCTTTTTGATGTTGTCAAAAAGAGGAGAAAGTAGTGTTGAGTATATGCTTGAGCTAGTGTGTTTCATGCTTAGAATACTTGAAAATATTTAGATCATGAAAATATTTAAGAATTTGAATCTAAGATAAACAAACATTCTTGATGTGTACATTCTCTCACTTCATTGTTTTTACTAACCAATTAGTTGAAACATATTAATTTTATTTTACGCATATACTCAAAGTTTTACCATCATCAAAAAGGAGATTGTTGACCCCATGATTAGTTTTGATGATCGTAAAATTTTGAGTAATTATGGATCTAACCATGAGTTTCAAGAATGAATGTAGATCTTTTTCAGATATTCTAATTGAAGAAATAATTCATAAAAAAAATCTCTTCAAAATTCACTAAGTTAAAGGAATTAAAGAACGATTTTTAAGTTTCTGACTTAGTGGAGTCGACCTCGGAAGAAAGGAGCTGACCCCTTCACTGAAATAGGTACCAAAATGAGTAATTTCAAGTTTCAAGAGAATTGGAGTCGATCCCAAGATACAAAGAGTCAACTCTGGCATGTTGGGAATGAGATGGCATGCAAACGAGTCGACTCGAAGAAGATCTAAACCGACTCAGTCTCACAAGATAGAGAATAGTTTTTCAGATCCTGTGGCTGAGTCGACTCATAAGGAATTCAAGTCGACTTATGGCCAAATGAAGTCGACTCCAAAGAAAATCGAGTCGACTCGAAGCACAAGACAAACTATAATGGAGTTTTTTGTACTTCTCCAACGATAAGATTTTGGCTCCAACGGATAGTTCAATCCCTCCAACGGTTCAATCTCAATCTCCAGCCAATATGAAGCTTATTTAAAGGTGGAGAATCAAAAGAAAAGATAGAAAAGCGGATTGAAAGAAGAAATCATTCAAATTTGAGTGAGCCTTATTGAATATCCAAAAGAAAGAGAAAGAGAGGAGTTTGAGCTATAAATTCATAGAGTATTCAAGAGTGATCATCCATAATTTTTGAGCATCCTCTGAGCCTTCAAAGAAGAGAAGACGAAGCTACAAGAGCAATCATTCAACCTCTTTTTCATGCTTCAAAAAGAGTTTCTTTTTGTGTTTCATTTTGTGCTAAATTTATTTACTTATATTTTTATTTCTTTACAATTTCTTTAAGGAGACAGAAATTTGGAGATTAGACCCATCCAAGCTCGGAATAAGACTTGTAGGTTTAGATTGATTGGTCCAAAAAATCAACTAGATTGTTAGTAAGCCCGAAAAACTAATAGTGTAAGATTTTGATTGGTGATCCCAAAAATTAACTGAATTTTGTTGGTGAGTTCAAAAAAATAAATATATTGTAATCAAGGGTGGATTATAGTGAATTTTTTATAAAAAACTGGGAGAGTGGATGTAGGAGCAGGTTGCTCCGAACCACTATAAATTTTGTATGTTTGTTTGTGGCTTTCTTTGTTTGCTTTGTTTAGCTTTTAATTTTTGTTTTGCATTATTTTAATACTTGCATAGCATCCTTTATATCTTAATTCCACTGCTATTTATATTGCACACATCTTCACCACACCTTTTAGATTATAGTTAAAGTACTACGTGTTAGAGCTTAGATTTGATTAAAATTTTATAAGAACCTAATTCACCTACTCTTCTTGGGTTGCTACCTCTGGGCAACACTCTTCTTTTTCATTTTGTTTGAGCAGCCCTTGGGGTTTAACATCTTCTAGAATGCCCTAATAAATTTATGAATCCGGTTCCTATTCTCTCTAACACTAAGTAGTAGATCTTGGAGTCCTTATGCAAATCAAGGCTTCTCCTATTCAAGAGCTATTGGTTGAGCAAACCTTGATCAATGTCAGGTTGAGCCCTCCTCGACCTTAGAGTAAGAGTTCTCCATTTTTTAATTCTTCAAATTGTCATTAACATTTTCTAACTTTGTTTTTATCTCTACAAACATAGTCAACAAGTACTTAATGAGGAAGATGGTCATTGGCAACTGCAAGATGGCAATAGAGGACATTGTGTCATCACCCCTAAGAGGTTGTATGAGGCCTCACCATCTTACCTATGTCAGGGTGTGGCTGTGACCACCCCGGCCCCTTAAGATGGTTCAACTCATCTAGAAACCCTTGAGAGGATCCTGAAGTGGAGATTTTGCTGACTCCTTTATCCACTCCTTCTTCTACCCCTGAGGAGGAGGTCTACCATCCTGATTGGGCAGTGAAGTCTTCTGTCTTAGCTCTGATAGACTCGAAGATGGCTCAAAAGCTGATTAAGAGGATTATTCTACCACTTGATTCAAAAAAGCTAGATTGGAACATGAAGACCCTTTTCAATGGGGCTTATCAAGTTGTTGTCGAGGTGAGCATCTTCTTTATTTTATAGATCTTCTATCGAGTTACTTTGTCACTGATGATTTGTACTTTTCTTTAAGAGTGCTTCTCGTACAACACTCTTTCATGAGCAGTGCTACTAGCTCTGACAGAATGCCCTAGAGGTGTAGGAGTGGGATGAGGCAAAGAAGAGAATGGATAAGCTGAAGGTTGAAAATGAGCAGTAGGTGGTTGAGTAGTTGGCAACTTCTATCGAGGGGTGGGTTCTTGTGAGGCTCGATCATTTGGCCCATCCTTATAGTTTGGCCTAGCCTTATAATGTGAGGCCTTAAGCTGGAAACCAACCTATGGATAGCAAGGCAATGCCTCATTTGGGTAGGAGGCCTTCTTCGACCCTCTTAAGAGTTTGTTAGAGGCTAGGAAGCTTAACATCCGACTCTATAAGATCTGCCTCACGTTAGTGAACCATGATATCCTTCCTCTATCCCTCTCTTTTGGACTTATCATATTTTCTTTCATCGCTATCTTCACTATCATGCTCTAGCTAGATCATTGATAATCTCAATAGAAACACAGCCAATTGTTACCGAAGATGAGGTGAGAAACCCCCAAAACCCTCTATGCTTCTTCTTCTATATTTCCCCTCTTTGATTGAGCCTTCGCTAGTCAGATCTATAGGAAAGAAATTGTTGAAAAATGAGATAAGAATAATCTCCCCTATTGCAAATCTAAATATTATTGTTGTTTTCCTTTTTCGACTGTCCCTACCATCGATTCTTGTCATTGGAGTTCCTCACTAGTCCCTCATAATGGCTTGTGGCCGTCACCAGAGCCTAGCCATCAGCAAATCATGAGAAGGCCCAATCCTTCCCTTGTTTCCTTTGATTTTTCTTTCTATTTCTATTACTTTCTTGGATTTTTGGCTCTTCATCGGCTGTCCGATGGTTGTGACCTTCTACCATCAAGCATGATGCCACCATGAGTCCTCCACTTTGCCTGTATTCTGGGAGGATGTCCAACCATCTCCTATTTTAATCAAAGAGAAGGAAAAAAAGAAAGAGAGGAAGAGAAAGAAGAAAAGAAAAAGAAAAAGAAAAGGATAGAGATTTTCTCTTTTTTCTCTCTCCTCTCTCTTTCCTTTCTTTCTCTCTCTTAATTCTCTCTCTTGTTTGTCTTTTTTGGTCTTTCTCTTCTTTTCATATCTTTTCTTTCTCAAGAGGGCAGGTGACACCGACACTACAAGAAAAAATAAAATTAGAAATAAAAAAATTTATTTCTAAATAAGAGAATTTCGTTGCTAAATGTAACGAAATAGAAATAAAAAAATTTGTTTCTATTTATCCCATTGCAAAATCTATCAGAAATAAATTTTTGCATCCATTTTTAAATTTATAAATAGATTAGCAATGGAACTCTTTTCATTTCAAATTAGCAACTAAAATATATCCATTTCAAATTAACAATAGAAATATTTCTATTTTAAATTAGCAACGAAATACTTTTCTGTTGTTAATTTGAAATGAAAATACTTCTGTTGCTAATTTGAAACGAAAAGAGAATCCATTGCTAAATAAAAATGAAATATTTTATTTTTATTTTATTTTTAATTAAAATAAAAATTTTATTTCTAAATAGAAATGAAAATATTTTCATTTCAAATTAGCAACAAAAATGATTTTCATTACTAATTTGAAATGGAATATCTTTCAGTTTCTATTTAGAAATGGAAGCAGTTTCTATTGCTAATTAGAAATGAAAACAACTTTCATTGCTAATTAAAAATAAAAATTTTATTTTTATTTATTTTAAATTAGGTAAAAATTAAAAAAATATACTTTTTAGAAGCGAAACTGTTATCTATTTCTAATTAGAAATAAAATTTCAGTTCTATTTGTTTCTAAATTTATAGAAATAAAAAAAATAAAATTTTTTATTTAATTTTATATTTTATGTCCATTATTCAATTAGAAAATAAATATGATAAAAAGTATATTTTATTAATATAAATAATAGATTCAATGTAGTATTAAAATTTAAATACATCAAATAGTTTGATAAAAAAAAAATCTAAAATCTAACTATCATCATCATCTTCAACAACATCATTTGGTGGAGTATCTGAATCTGGGGATATAAATTTTGAGCGGCTCATCATCCACTACATTATCTTCTCCATCTATCGTATCCGATCTTGCAATCTCTACTCTCTCTCATTTCACTCCTTATTCTGCTCCTTTAATGTAGCAACAGTCTGCTGGAGCTCCTAATTTGCAACAACGATCTTTTGAAGTTGCTAATTCTGCTCTGTCAATTTTTCTCTCAGATGTTGAAGCTCATTCTCCAGTGTTCTGAATGCATGTGAGATGACGTAGCTTAGAATGATCCGTAAGATAACTGAGGATAAAAAACAGATGTCAGAGAACCCACTCCTACACTCTACGCTTCTTCTCCCCCCCCAACGACTCATACCAAAGCTATCTCTCATCCACAATAGGAGGCTCACTGCATCCCTCTTGTGACTAAGGCATCTGCTCCTTAAGCATATTATAGCAATCCTGCATCATATCAATTATTAAATATTATCTCCAAAATTTATCTCACATTGCAAATATTAAAAGATAATCAATTCAAACACTTATTCACTTACATAAATAGTCTTTGCCAATCCATCAACAAGTTCACCGTTGGTCTTCTTAGTATGGGTCACCTCGAATAGCTCATGTAGGACAGGTTCTCTACCATGCTTCTCTTGCTGAAAATATTTATCAATTTAAATAACTTGCTTTAAATCAATAGACACATGAATAAACATAAAAAAATTAACTCACAAATCTCTGAGTATGTCGTGTATGGGAAATAGAGCCCCCTATATGGCGAGATATCCCAAATCCTGATCCATCGATCTCGCTAAGGTGATTTGCTCTAAATTAATCGCTACGAGTTTTGAAATCTTCTTTGACCCATTCCTCCTTCCATCTTTGCCATGCAGTATTAGAGACATGTATAGGCTTCTCCTTCAACTTCCTCATGGAATGTATGAGGGCACTGTATCACTCTCCAGCTTTATGTCTCCAGCCTATCTGAATCTTTGAGGTTATGACTTCATCCACTTGAAATATTTCTACAGTAAAATAAATAAATAAAAAATAATAACATCCCATGTAAAAATATTCAACATAAAAATTTTAAAAATAATAAAATAAAATAAAGGCTTGGTTGCAAAATTTGATGGCTTTGGATCACTTCCTATATAAGTCCATCATCATGTTCATGTTGATGGGTTATTGCTTAAGTTGATAATCCACCATAGAGAATTGTACACAGTGAGTTTGATTTTTCATCCAAGTTGTTCAAGATCAAACATGAACAATCAGAATCATCAAGTAATATTTATTGTGCAGAGATAGATTGTCCATAAACCAATGGTGAACAAGTAATGAAAAAATGATCATAAAATCAACTAAGCTATAGGTTGACACATTTCATATATGCTATCAGATCAAATAAATTAAGCAATAGACACATTTCATACAAATTATTAATAAAATATATTTATAATTTTTATTTAAAAAATTCAACTCTTGTTTTAACCCAATTACTGATAAGCATTAATATCTTGTATTTGATTAAATTATTTATTATCTGAAATTCCTCCCAACAGAATTTTTTTGTTTCTTGAGAGATGATCTTCCAGCAATGTCCATCCTCATCCAGCTTTTCTTTAAAAATTGATGTTATCTTTCGAGCACATATCTCAGAGGGTTCTAATCTGTTAAAAAAACAACAGGTTGTATAAATAATTAGCATCAATAATAAATAAATAAATATCATATAAAATTTAATTAAAAATATTAGTACTTATTATTGACTACAGTTATGACTGATCTCCTATTTTGACGATCACAGAATAATGTATCTGAAGATGGTGTTCGGGTAGCAAATGGGCCTCCAGCATCCACTGTGGATGCTTCACTAGCAGAAACAGTGGATGAAATAACTGTAGGAGTAGATGGTAATAATGATCGTACTGTAGAAGGTGAAGGAGCATCAACCTCAGCTGGCATACATGACTCTCCATGCATATTGCCATCATCTTCTGTATGAAGGACTGGCCTAGAAGATCCTATTTTTCTTTCTCTATCAGCTCTAGACCCTCCTCTTCGACTGATCCCTCTTATCCTGTAAAAAAAAATATATAATTTTATAATACCATTATTTTCTAACTTTATTCATAAAAATAAAAATAAAAATAAAATATTCATTCATATAAATACTATTATTCACTATCTTTATAATCTTCATCATCTTCATCATCGATTTCTGAGTCAAGCTAAGGCTCCTCTTCATCCTCAACTTCCTCATCATCAATTTCAATTAGTGTCTCATTTGGATCATCCAAAGACTGTTGTGCATCGTCAGCATCTATTTGTATTGATGGGACTTTCATTTCATCTTGTTGAAAAGGTGCATCACGTGATAGGACAGTTGCCTCCTTCACTTGAGGAAGCTCCATAAGAAATCTAGCTTTTATTTTGAAAACTACCCACCAATCAATCTTGTCGCACCTTAAACTAGGATATATCGTATAATTGACTTGAGCGACTTGAATAGCAAGAACAAATGGTTCATATCCATTAAAGGATCGCTTATGATTAACTTCAACAAGATTATATTGTTGATGAATCTTTGTTCCCACATTTGGTGTCGGATCAAATCAATCACATTTAAATAAGAAAATTTTTTGATTGGTAATCCCGAGTACTCCAGGTATATAACTTCAATCAATTGTTCATAGTAGTCACTCTCATCAATACTGTAATTAACACTCTTTATGCACACACCACTATTCATCGTGGCCCTATCTGAACCATAATTTTTAGTATAAAACTTATAATCATTCACTATATAGCCACTATAGGTCATCACACTTTTTAACGGACCCTTTGCAATAGCCTTTAAGAATTGGTTCAAGATGTTTTTGCTGGGATCGTGTGCATATTTATAGAATCACATCGCAAATTCACACTCTAGTTTCTTATCAACATCTGTCTCAGTAATTTGTGGATGCATATGTCGTAACTCATCAATAAAAATGCTTCAAACAATAAAAAGAACAAATTAATATAGATTTAGAAGCATTATAATCTTCTTCTATTATTAATGGTTACAAATAATTCAATGTAAAAAGATATAAATTTATATTATAAATACGTACTCAATGTATGATTTCACTTCTAGACAATTCAATAGGATATATATTTGAGCAGTCCGATGTTCATCTTCTGTAAGATATCTAACTTTTTCTCTACCAAGTGGCCTACCAGAATGTGTAAAAATTGATAGATTTTCTTTATGTTCTTCTATGACTTCTCCATCATCATCGTTATGTGGCACCTTTCAATGCCTTATGTTCACATATGGTTCAAAATAATGAGCACAGAATGATGAAGCTTCTTCAACTAAGTATTGCATATTGAACCTTCAATTTTGGCTTTATTTTTCATATTATTTTTTAACTTTCTAAGGTACCTGCAATGATAAAATTCATATTTAACAAATTTTATAATTATTTACATAATGAGGATATAAAGAAAAAAATAAACTATTTATCTCTCAAAGGGATACATCCACCGATATTGTACTGGATCCGCAATCCATGCTTCCTAAGCCAAATGCATAGGAAGATGCTCCATAGAGTCAAAAAAACTTGGGAGGAATATACGCTCTAGCTTACAGATGATAAAAGAAATCTCTTCATTTATTTCTAACATGTTTTCTTTTCCGATTACAGTCAAAGTTAGCTCTCCGAAGAAATTACTCAATTTTGTCAATGCCTGCCAAACATTTGCTGACAGTAGTTCACAAAATGCTATGGGGAGTAATCTTTACATAAAAATATGACAATCATGATTTTTCATACCAAATAGCTTCAACTTTCGCATATCCACACATCTGCCCATGTTTGATACATATCCATCTGAAAATCTTATATTTTTAAGCCACTCACACAACACTGCTTTTGATTGTTTGTCTAGAGTGTAACATGCCTTTGGATATTTCTCCATCACCTCATTCCGTTCCAACTCAGGCCGATGATATAATTTCTTCCAACTTTTTCTTGATTTGGCATTGTCCTTAGTCTTTCCTTCAACATTCATTATCATGTTGAAAATATTTTCAAACATATTTTTTTCGATGTGCATGACATCAAGATTGTGTCGAGTGAGGTTCATACTCCAATAAGGCAAATTTCAAAAAATACTTTGTTTCTTCCAACCATTAGTCGTAGCAATGTGAGAGTTAGTCTCATCTGCACCCAAATCAGGAACCTTCATTAATCCCAAATCATCTATTTGTTTCAAAATCTCAGCACTAGATAGAATGGATGGAGCCATTTTTGTTATTGTTTTGTTCTTTCTAAAAGCAATTTTGTTCCTTCTGAACAAATGATCAGGAGGTATGAACTTATGGTGATTGTCAAACCATAATTGTTTACGAGTGTTTGTTAGAGTAAATGCATCTGACTCTATCATGCAATATGGACAAGCGGTTCTACCTGCAATACTCCATCTTGACAATATTAAAAATGCAGAAAAATCAGTTATCATCCACATAAGTGCAACATACATTTGAAAATTATTCTTCTTTGAAGCATCGTATGTCTCAACCCCCACATTCCACAACTATTTCAACTCTGGAATTAGGGGCTGCAAGTACCCATCCAATTTATCCTTTGGGTTTTGGGGATCAGGAATAATTACAGTTAGGAACATATATCCTCCTTCATACACAACCAAGGAGGCAAGTTGTATGGAGTGACAATGACAGGCTAAGAAGAATATTATTGACCTGACTGTCCAAATGGTTGAAACCCATCAGTGCACAGTCCTAATCTTATATTTTGAATTTCTAAAGCAAAACTATGATATGTTTTATTGAAATGCTTCCATGCAATGAACAATGATGCATAACCTCTTCTTCAATCTCATGCTCAGCATGCCATCTCATTTTTTTTACCATTACATTTGACGCATATAATCTTTGCAACCTTGACGTGAGGGAAAAGTAATACATCTTCTTATATGGAACATTGATTTTGTGCTTAGAAGTCTTCCTCTTCGTCACTTGTATCTAAAATGCTCACAGAATTTATAACTTGTTAATTCACTGTCTTCACCGCAATATATCATACATCCATTATTACAGTAATGAATCTTCTCTACTGGTAGTCCCAAGGCTTAGACCAACTTTTTGTGTTGTAGAAGTTGTCTGTCATTACATTATCAGTCGGTAATATTTTTTTCATAAATTGACAGATGTCATCAAAACATCTCTCAGACAAATGATGTTTTGCCTTATGTTCAACATTCTCGCAACAGCAGATAACTGCAAATAGTTTTCACAATCCGGCCATACCTCCTGTTTAGCAGCTCTTAATATGTCATACAATTTTTGAGCTGATGGATTTGGAGGTTCCTCCATATCATTCGAAAAGAAATCAGGACCTATAGTATCCATTACCATCTACTGGTATGCATTAGATGATATAGTCTTAACATTTGGAACAGACATTTCTGTCCTAAATTGCATGTTTTGATTAACTTCAACATTCACTTTTCTGATTTTTCATGCAGAATCCATTGATAATAATTCGATACAAAGCCATACTTCATCAAATGATACCTAACTATATTCTCATCAACAAAGCTACAATTCTGACACTTATGAAAATTATATGGACACTTGAGTTTATCCCCATCCATACATTCTGGATGCCTTTTAGCAAAATCAATAAATTTTTCTAAATCTTGCAAGAAATCTTGATTTAATAGGCCATCCTTAAGCCTAGAATAAATCCACCTCTGATCCGAACTCATGTTGTTAATCTGTGTTATTATCTGAGAATATTAGTTTTTCATGCAATTATTAAATATATAACATATACCTAAACCCCTTATAGCTCCATTTTATATTGAAAGGTAAGGACTTAGCCCATTCAGAAATGCACTATGACTTCCAATAAAGATGGATAATGTATGTCTATATATTTATATAAATTTTGATAGCATCTCCCTTTAGTTCTCTAACTGCACGATATGAAATATGCACCCAGAGAATGAGAAGGGATGATATCGAAATTATACAAATATATGAATAAATATTTAAATCCATCCCATTGACAAGTATAGTAGATAATTTCAGACTATCCAACTAGATAATTCAGTGCCCTCTCACATCATTCATGAGTAAGTAGAAAGGCCTTCAAGCCTACAAGGAGAAGGAGGAAGGTCAGTGGCTAGCGACGGAATCGCTCAGGAAATGGAAATAGGAAAACAGGAATTGTCACCTCCCGATCTGCTGTAGTCAGCCTCACGATGTGCCTGACTGGCGAGGACACTAAATGGGTTTTTAAGTTTAAGAAAAACTCTATCGAAAATCTGATAGATTTTTCCCATGAAATTTCAAACATCATCAAAAAATTAATATAAAAATCAAACATTGTCAACTTTTCTATAAATCAATGGTGTATAAGGCAAATGTAAAGGGTCTCTCTATAGCTCATGTTAACGACATTTGTACAAGACATTTATATATAAACCGACCATTAAATTTTACACTTAAAAACAAAAGATGGTTGGACAAATAATATAAAACAAGCAGATTTTTGAATCCAATAAGAGATGTAAATAGAATTCAGCAGCATCAAGAACCAAAATATCCATATCAAATAAATTAATTAATTAAAAAAATAAAAATGCATATTAAATTAGGGAAGTTAAAAATCAGATAAAGTAAAAAATATACTTTCAGCAATTCTAGCAAAGGGAGTTGGTTCTCAAGTGAGGAAATATGTGTTGTCCCTGAAGGTTGAGATATGTCAATATCACTACTAATATTTTTTATCCTTTATATTATACATGCTCAAAACCCTACCTAAAAAGCACTTGAAATGAAAATCCTCAAGGCTTTCATAACTTTTGAAAGAAAGAATTTCATCAAACATATGACAATTTTTTTTTCATGTTTAGCTAAAAATCTGGGGAAGGGAGAGGACTCACTCCCGTGACTCCGACCTCCTCTACGGCCTAACCCCCCACATGGTCCCACCTCCTCTGTGCCCTCCCCCTTCCCCCCGGCTGTCTTGCCTCCTCCGCACCTCCCCCCTCTAACCCCTCCGAGCCAGAGATCGCTCAGGATGGTAGGACATGCAGTGGCAAAGGAGGAGGACTCCTCACTCCTGTGACTCTAGCCTCCTCTACGGTCTAACCCCCCATACGGTCCCACCTTCCCTGTGCCCTCCCCCCTGGCTGTCCTGCCTCCTCTGCACCTCTCCCCTCCGACCTCTTAGAATCGAAGATCTCTCAGGATGGCAAGACATGTAGCAGTGAAGGAGGAGGACTTCTCACTCCCGTGACTCGACCTCCTTTATGGCCTAAGCCCCCATGCAGTCTCGCCTCCTCCGTGCCCTCCCCTCTTTCCAGCTATCCTATCTCCTCCATGCCTCCCCCCTCCGACCCTGTCTCCATCTCAGAGAAAAAATTTTTAAAAAAAATCATTGAGGAAGGAGGGACTCACAGGCCTCGAAGCTCGCTGTCTCTGGCTCACCGCATACTGGTGTTGTCTCGATGTTGGTGCCACTATTTCTCTCCTCTGCTGCTTGGATACCACTCACCTCGTCGAATGTGGTCGCCCCAAGCGGCCAGTTCCTGACCCTAAACACCGTCGCCTAGAAGAAGAAGGCGAGAAGATGTAACCTATCATGGTATGTAAAAAGATGTGCGGGGTCAGATGTTTTATTTGCTTAGGCGGTGGGAAGGCTTAATTTTAATGGTCCATCCCATGGTGGATAACACGCCACACCACCCTTTGTATTTCACCAATTCCTGATTGTGCATTCTCCACCGTGCATGTGCTCTGGGATTTGCCTTGGTCCACTTGAACCAGGTGCATGCAAAAATTTCTCAGTGAGAGGACTTTTAGATGGAAGATTTTAAGTCCAATGATTAGATCTGATCATGAGTAACTTATTTCTTGGTCAGATCCTAATGTTGGATTCAAATCCAACCTAATAGAAGATTGGATCAGATTGGATTAGGTCCATAATCAAAATTTTTGACTTAATAGATTATTTGTGTTGGGTCGATCTATATCTAACCAGGCCCCAACTTAAAAATTTTGAATTTGAATTGAATCTGAGTCAAGTCTAGATCAAAAAAACTAATTACATTTTAACTTAATAGGACTTTAATCATTATTCAAACCTTGTTTTCATTCCAATGGAACAATAAAAGAAAATCACAGACATTCCAATGGGACCCGCGACTATCAGTCATAGTGCACATATAAGATTAGGATCAAGAGGGATGGATCAGGCTCACTATCCTAACACCGACTTGAGATGGGTATGGGTTGGATACAAAAATTTTAATTATTAGTTATGCTAAATTTTATCATAAAAAAATATATATTATCTTAGCCTAAATAGTTGTACTAATTAATTTCTTGATGGCAAGAATATTTTAGAACAATAATATAAAATTTAAAAAATTAAAATTAAATATTTTTGGTTTTTAATATTTTTGTTCATGATGTATATCAAAATTTCATAAAATTTAGATAAAAATTCTCTATTCACTCAATCATGAACCTTTCCTACCTCATTTTAATTTTAGGTGCATATTTGGAAATCGAAAAAGTAAGGGAGATATTCACAATGTTTATGAAGAAAATAGAAATGAAAATAAATTTTGTTTCAAAATTTACAAACAAAAAGTTATTCTGTTTCTATATTTGCAATAAAAAATATAGTTCATTGCAAATTTTAAAAATAGAATAAAAATTTTATTTCAAATTTTACAAATGGAATCAAAGTGTCATTTCAAATCTTAGAAATGGAATATATTTCTATTTCTAATTTAGCAACAGTATTATGATTCTATTTTTAAATTAGAAATAGAAATAATTTCATTGCTAAAATAGAAACAAAAATATCATTCCATGTCTAATTTAAAAAGCAAAAAATTCAATCTATTTCTATATTTTGGTGTAAATAAAAAAATACTAAATTAATTTTGATGGATACATTGATGAATTTCTTGATTGAGTAGTTATTTACTTGCATATCGTATAAAGATATTTCTTGATAGAGCAATTATTTCTTGATAGAGCAGTTAGAAAGTGGTTGGGTTAGAGCCAGACGTGATGGCTAATCTTAAGGTTGAAGGAGGTGCTAGGGGCAATGGCTACTTTGTAAGTTGGAGAGACTGAGAGAGGAAGACATAAGCTAGCTAGATGAAATTATCGATATGAGAATAATTGAAAGGTAGTCATCAAATATTTTAATAGTTAACATAACTAAATTGGTTATACATCTACTAGTTAGTAATATATTAAGTTAATTTACGCAATACTTAAAAATTTTATTTTAATTTACTATAAAATATAAAATAATATTAAAATAATTTTTAATCTTGAAACACATTACAAATGAAAACAATTTTATTGTTAATATTAGAAATGGATATTAACTCTCCGTGGTCAATTAGAAATGAAATCTTATTCCATTTCTGAAATTAGAAACAGAAATTTTGCTGTTGCTAATATTAGCAACGAAATTTTGTTCCATTTCTAAATTTAGAAACCGATGATTTTTTCGTTACTAAAATAGAAATAGAAGCACTATCTGTTGTTAAAATTAATAATAGAAAAAGTTTTTGTTCCTAATTTAGCAATCGCTGACAGTTCTATTTCTAAATTTAGTAACAATTGGTATTTTGATTTTTAAATTTAAAATGAAAACTTTATCCATTTCAGAATTAGAAACCGAATTATTATCTATTTTTAAATTTAGCAACAGAAATTTTCTGTTTCTAATTTTCGTTGCAATTATGTTTCTAATCTATTTCAAAATTTTTCATCAAATATTGGCGCTTAATTTAGAAATAGAAAGTTTTTCATTTCTAAATTTCATTACAAATTCATTTCTAAACCATTTCTAATATCTTTTATCAGATTTTGTTTCTTTTTTGTTTTAGATCCGTTGTAGATTGGAAACGAAAAAATTTCATTTCTAATTTTCATTATAATTCTAGCTATTTCTTGTAGTGCGAAGTCTCTCTCTTCTGACTTATGTTGTTCTCAATATAGGGGTCCTAACCATTGGCATCAGGTAGTACACCAATTTCTATCTTAGCTCTTATTAGATTCTGTTAGATTTGATCATCCTCAATTGCAGTCTCCAACTGGTGTCTGACTTGGACTTTGATGATATGAAATTATCTAAACTGATTGATTTAGGGCTATGGGCTTCGTCGCTTGACTGGTCTATCCTTGATCTATCTTGATTCAAGCATAAAGCCACCCCTAGTCCAACCTTTAGTTAGTTATTTCGCTCTCTTGATCTGTTTGGGTTCTTTAAGATTTCTTATCGATAAACTCATAAAAAATTGACTAATTAATTAATTTTAATAGTTTTTGAATAGGTGTGTCTGATCTATTTGACTAAAGTCAGATTTTGAAATATAACAAGGTAAGTAACCTAATGCTTTAAGTATGCATTTGAATGAAATTTTTAAAAATTATAATTAGTTATTTAATTTGATTTATACTCTTTTTTTTTTGTTTGATAAAATGAGTCAAACATGTATTATTTTATTAGTGAAAATAATTTATTTTCAACATATGTTCTATCTTGAGAAGTGGATTTGGAAAACTTGACTACGAAGTTTGTAAAACTACTTTTATGTATGTTCTCAATATGACTATGATGTGCATTGGCTAGAGAGACAATCCAAGAAAGGAGGATGAATTAGATTTTTTAAAAATTTAAAATTTATTGTACACATATTTCAGAGTACATGAAGTATGGTGTTGTGATACAAAGTAAGGAATGTCGAAATGAATGAGCAATTAGGATGTAATGTAAGCAAAAGAGAAGCTACATATAAATACCAAAGATTTGTAATAGTTCGATGTCAAATCCAGTACCTACATTTACTCTCAAAGCTTTACTTAAAAATTTCACTATAATCTTTACAAGAATTATAGGAAGATTGCTTTTCAGGCTCACAATCTAAATCTAGTTAATTTTCTAGATTCACCAACCATAACATTTTTCTAAAGTCTCTCTTATGATTTCTCAAACAAATTCAATCTAATTATAGACTTTAACTAGTCTTTCTTTAAATTTCAATCTCAATTGAAACTTGCTTGCAATTCAATCTAATTACAGTTTCAATCTAATTACAGACTTTGACTAGTCTTTCTCTAAATTTCAATCTCAATTGAAACTTGCTTACAATAGAAAATGAGAAATACCAATATAAATGCAATAAAAGCTCCTAATAGAGCAAATAAAAATCAATTAAGCTCTTTGGAGAATGTGTTGAGAAAGTTTTTCAATTAATGTACTAAGAAAATCTTTGAATGCTTCAAGAAATTGATTACTTTCAACTCTCATGAATGCTTTTGGAATTGATTTTTCTCCATCTTTTTCTCTCTCTTGGCTCTTCTTTTTTATTTTAATCAAGTTTGAGTACATTTAATACTCTAAAAAAGAAAAACTAACTATTTTTAGTCATTGGGTACCAAAAACTAGCTATTTGAAATCATTTGAAAAATTTTGGATTTTTTACAAAGCTAGTCATTATTATTTTCCGCCACAGTCAGTTGACTCGAGATCAAGTAAGAGTTGACTCGAGCAACTGTATATGAGTCGGCTCACAGTTAAGTAGGGGTCGGCTTGACACTGTTCCATAAAAATACTTCTCTATCTTTCTTGAAAGAGAGTCAGCTTGTAGTCAAGTAGGGATTGACTCGATATCTAGTACTGAAATTTTTACATTCTGTCTGACTAAGAGAGTCAACTCATACTTAAGTAAGGATCGACTTCTAGTTTGTGCCACTTGAAAATTGTGAGTCAGAGTTGACTCTTTTGAACTAGGGGTCAACTTTAAGTTTTTTTTTTCTTGATTTTTTATGATGCAACTTTATCCAATCATCCTTTTTTGCTTTTAAAATATGTCAGTCAATATAAACTTCCCAAGAATGATTTTAGCTTTTTGAAAATATCTATATAAGAACTTATCAACTCATTAGTATCATAATAAGTACTCAAATATTTTATATTCTTTAAAATAAATCTTTGGATCAATAATCTCTCCCTTTTTTATGATCACAAAACTTTGAGTATATACAAATAATATACTTATATCAAAACAAATATCTATAGAGAATATTTGATCGTGATAACTTCAATAATGTATTAGAATAAATAAAATTAATAAAGATAAATCAAGACTCGATGATATAATGATTTTAAAAGTGTATTTTTTAAAGTATCAAAGTTGAAGATTTTGAAAATTAGTATCAGATCATAATGTATGAAATTATATCAGAGCTAATATATCAAAGATAAAATTAATTATCAGATCAAATATATCAGAGCATATCAAATCAAATATATCAGAATGTACTTGAGCATACAAGAATGCATTAGAACAAACAAATGCAGTAGAGCCAAAAATTCATCATTATGTTCTTCTTGGTTATTCATTATTTGCTTCATGATTCCATTTTTATGATCCCATATCTCCTTATATTTCTCTTATATTTTCATATCTTCTTATATTTCTCTTATTTCTCAATTATTTGTCCTACTTCTCCTGTATTTCTTTCTCTTTTTGTCATCATTCAAAAGAATAAGATATAAAAAATATATAATTAACATAAAAAAAGAAAAGCTTCATTTTATTACATAAAAATAAATTCTTACAAGTAAGATGAATGTACTATGTGCAAAAAGAAGTCAACACAATATACACGCAATACATCAATACAATAAAACAGTAACACATACTCATGGGATCATCAATAATCCAAAAACCCTAATCCTAGTCTGAGGAGAGTGAGCTCTAAAACAAGATACACAACTCCTACTCCTAATCCTACTAGATGGACTGGTAGGGTGAATTGGGAAACCTATATCAAACTTAGTATAAGACTTAAAAGGTGGTTTAGAGGAAGACTAGGATGGCTGATGGCTGAGCGCATCAAATCTACTGGCTCTAAGAAGAAGAAGATATGTTTGGAGATGTTTGATGATCTCGATCTCTGGCGAGTGGCTGCAGCTATAGTGCCTAGTGCAATAATATCCATCTACGCCACCAACCTTCCCATAGTGGTCATAAGTGATATGATCCTAGAGCATCAAGAATTCGCTCCAAGCTCTCTAACATTCAAGTATAAAAATCTAAAATCGATAAACAATCTCATATTCTTTTTAATAGATAGAGAAACACATACTTTGAATCTAAGAAGAAAAAAAAAATCTATCGCTAAATATTTCAAATCCAAGATCAACAATCAATGGTCCACTTATCCTAAGCTCAAGATGCTAAAAATTTTCTTAGTATGGTAGATAGGAGACCTACTTGTGAAACTCATACAGCGACATCCAAAATAATCCAGAATCAAAAGTATTGTCCTTTTTATTATCAATGAATTTTCTGTATAAGGAATACCTAATCATATCATCTATCATAAATTTTTAACTCAAAGAATCAATATTGTTGACTAGCTCAAAATATTTCAGATCACCATATTTCTATTGTATATTTTAATTTAAACCATTAAAATTTTTTAGATTTATGAAATAATTTTAATCAAAAAATTACTCTATACTATAGTTGAAAAGATCTAAAATTTTAAATTTTAAATAAAGCCAAACATGACTTCCAATTCTCATCTCTAATTTTGTCCAGAACACAACCATATTGATTAACACTTGAGTCCAATGACACATTCAAAAACTATCATAAAGGTTTACCATAATCTAATATGAATTAAATCTTAATTCTCTTATCAGTTCATTTAGACAATTTTAAATCAAAATCTTATAAGTAAAATCAATAAGAAAGTCTTCTAATGCTCTACTAAGTCACGACTATTAAATCAAAATATATAAATAAAATTGGCTCAATCATTTCTTCTAAATTTCTTCCATCGAGACCTTTGACATCTATTAAAATCTTTTTATAACAATCATGCAAGCTTTTTAAACTCAAATCTCCATGCAATACTAGATTTTATCAAGGACATCAACAATAAAGATAAAAGAACTCCAAATCAGTTCATCAAAATTTTGACTTGCAATTTCATATGCGATCCAAAATTCTAAATAGACATAAATTGGATCTTTTATCTTAACCCAAAGACAGCAATCATGCATTTCACTAGCAATCTCCACAACAATGGTAGAAAATTCTTCAATCCACTGAGATATGAAATCTTTGAATTGAAGTTTCATACATATCATATAGTCTCCAATAGATATAAATAAGATTTATTATTTAGATATAAAGAAAATAATTAAAATTGTTAATGATGCCACTGAGATGACTATTCTATAATCGTAAAATAAAATTAATTTCTTTCATTAGAAATAGACTTATTTGTAATATTCTCAAATATACTTTCCTCCTACATGTCGGTTTATACATAATCTATATACTAGGTTCAACCTTGAAAAATATTTCAATCAAATATCATAAATGATTATCTTAGTCTAACCTTAAACAATATCTTATGAATGAATTTTTATCTTGCCACTAAATAATTAATTTCAAAATCAAGAGCAACTTCATAGTATTCTCTCATATCAAATTTGAGTTTGCAATTCATTAATAATCATAATGCATAATGAAATTTGATGATCAATCTTATTATAATTACTTTAGATCAAAATTCATCTAATCATAATATGATCTTCAAATTGTCCATTATATATTAAACCTTATGAATCATATTCCTAAGCAGTCTTTTCATTCATAATCACAAGATTTAATCAAAAATCATAAAGACAAGTTATAGTGCAATCATCATAGATCTATACCCTGTGTCCATAACATCTATCTGTATACACTCATCCTATATCTGATTCTATGTATTATATTTTACTCACTTATGCTCTAATACCATTTTAAATTATCACCCTTCTAATCTGAGATCACGAGTCAGGAGTTATGGCAACCGCTGCATACTCATGGAGAACTCTCCTCACGAGTATATAAGACATCTTATCATGATACCATAAAATAATAGCAAAATAAAATTCTAATAATTGAGGGTTCATACTTTAAAATCTATGCCAGTCTTTTGGGCCTTAATTGGGACGGGGGTATTACAATACTTGTGCTTGCTGCATTGTCAAATTACATAAAAGTAGTAAGTAAACCTTGATTATTTGATTAATGATGTCTCTAATAATTAAATAATAAAATAGACATACATTTATTTGATATATTTTATAATTATAAATTTTTTATCACAGTTTGGACATGCATGTTTTGATCCTTTCTTGAGCAAGGGTTGGTATGGTATGTGTGTTGTATGGCATGTTGTGTCTATGCTTTGAAATAATTGGTTCACCCATGGTGTAGTTATTTTGTATTTTCTTATATTTTTTGTTTCCATGCAAGGTTTTCTATAAGAAATATGGTTTAGTGTCCTGGTCATGGTCTTCATTATGTGCTAATGTTTTGTATTGCTAATTTATCATAGGGCATCACATAATTTGCAATTATAAGTGCATTAAAAATATTTTTGTGTTAAAATTAACAATTGAAAATAAAATGGTTACAAGAAATCATTGAATTAGATGAAATGTTTCTATTTTAAATTTGATGAAGCATATGAAATCATTTCCTAGAACACATAGCATTCATTTAATTAATGATTATTATGTTTATAGTTTGATGAAACATGATCATATATTCTTAGTGGAAATTATTGAATTTAAGATTAACAATTGAAACAATTCACAAGGATTAATTTTGTAGGTTCAGTAAATCTGGAAAAACCTATGGACTATCACTTGCAATTTTCTACTAGTTGTTCTTGATTTCGATGTTGGATTCATGCTTTTGGGATTGAATATGTTAATCAAAGGTCATTAGATCCACTAAGCCACCAATAGCAAGATTCCCATGTTATTCTTTAAATCAAAAGCTCAATAATCCTTGAATTTTTCAAAAAGATTAATGAAGGGTGGAAATAGGATACCAAGCTAAAATAATTTTTCTAGCTGGAATCTCCAACTCCTTGCATCAATCCTGTGAAAATTGCACTGGAGAGCTACAAGCTTGCAATATAACAATATATAAGGTCAAAACTTTTACTTTTTGTGAGGAGAGCTTAGCTAATATTTTACTTATATAACTTTTTTGGGTTAATTGTTATTAGTTATTGTTCTCATACAGTGGATAAAAGTTGGATAAACAAACCAAGGTCTAATAAAAATTATTTTGAAGAAGTCCAAAATTTCATTAAATTTGCTGTTGAAAAAGGATCAATGAATGAAAAGATTTTTTTTTCATATCAAAAATATGTAAATAATTCTTCTCTCGATCCACAAACTATTGAAGCATATTTGGTGTACAATAGTTTTATAAGAGGATATACTGAATAGGTATTTTATCGAGAATCGATGTTGCCATCTCTATGTAATCAATCATCACATATAAAACACACATCTGATATTAGAATCAGTAATCTACAAAGAAATCTTACAAGAGAAGATAATATGAGAGGTTGGCTTAGAGATGCTCTACGATTTGGTGCTAAAAATTTAAGAGATTTAAGTGAAGGATAAGAAATAGCTGTGTTGCCTGAGGGGTTTACATTTAATAATTCTATGTATGTTGAGAGGCTCCGACATTTATCTAATGATGAGACAGAATATCGGTATCAAAATTTGTTGAAAGATTATGATCAAAAACTAATCCAAATTGTAAAAAAATTTTAAATTTTTTTTTTCTTGTGCATCTATTTTATTTGAAATATTTGAATGGATAGTCTGGTAAGAGTTTTACTATAGTGCCCTAATTATTAAAAGATGTATTTTCTGATGATACTATTTTGCCAACTTCTTTTTGTGAAGCACAAAAATTAGTCAAGAAATTGGATTTTGGATATGAAAAGATTTATAGTTGTCCAAATGACTGTATATTATATCGAGATAAAAATACTAACGAAGAATCACACAATATCTGTAGATCTTCACGATGGGCACTGCATAAAAATGATGAGGATGATGTATTGAATGAAATGGATGCTACATGGAGTAAGAAAAAATCGACTAAAATTTTACGTTACTTTTCTTTAATACCTAAATTGAAAAGATTCTATGCATCATCGAAGATAGCTTATCCATGAGATGGCATGATGAAAGTCGTATAAAAGATGGAATGTTAAGACATTCGGCCGATAGTTTAGCATGGAAAGTATTCGATGATAAACATTCTGATTTTGCTTTAAATGTTCACGTCGTTAGGTTGGATTTAGCTACTGATGGCTGCAATCCATTTCAGATACTGAGTCCTATTTATAGCACTTGGTTGGTTATTCTGATTTCACATAATTTGCTGCTATAGATGAATGTAAAACAATCTTCATTAATCTTGTCAATAGTTATTCTAGATGATAAAGGTTCAGATAATGATATTCATATCTTTTTGCAACCTTTAATAGAGAAATTGAAATAGCTATAGGAGGGTGTCGATGCATTTGATGCTTGCAGTCGTCAGACATTCAAATTAAGGACAGCTCTTATTTAGACTATCAATTATTTTTCTGCATATACCAATTTATCTAGTTGGAGCATAAAGGGGTGTATTGTATATCCCTCTTATGGGGATTCTATCTATTTATGTTGGTTAAAATATAGAGAAAAATTCTGTTATATGGGGCATCGTCGATGGTTAGAAGCCGACTATCCATTTCGATTTCAATAAGATGTATTTGTGACCTATCCCTATGCCACCATCTGAAACTGAGACTCTTAGACAAATGCAAGGCATCAATCACAGGTATAATAAAATTTTCAAATATTCTAAAAAAAGAGGAAGAAAAAATGTTGAAAGCTCACATATCACATATCATATTAAATATATGATATATGTCTTATATCATCTATGATGTAAATAGATCATATTTTTTATTTTTTTATTTTTTTAAATGGATGAGTATGGGAGGGAGCTTGGTTGGATGAAGTTCTATACGATGATTCATATCTATTAAAATAGCCGTTTTGTTAGTGAGAAATTAGAAGATATATTTATATATATGGATAATCATTTAATGCAATGATTTGTAGTTTTATTTTTAAGTATAAAATTTATATATTTTTTTCTTGAATATGGAAGAGAGTTTCATCTCTTATTGTAGAGCGTGTCGGTGAGTCTTCAATATCTACGTAGGCCAGTCGTGTCTAAACCCAGATGATGACAGACTTGCGGGGATCAGACTATTATGGTCAGCTGAAAGATTATGAAGTTGGAGTCCCCTTCACTCAGTTGTTTAAAATACGTCGATACACTCAAAATATTACAGAGAGTTATAGCAATATAGATATTCGTATGCTCGAGGCATGGATGGAGATATGGATCGAGGCACAGATGGAGATGCGGAAGGAGACGATGAAGCAGAACTATGATGCAGTGATATCCTCCATGAGGACTCAGATTAAATAGTTGGCATCCATATTACATACATTTGTGGACTCTTTTAGGGTACATATCTTACTATATTTATATTTGTATATATACTTAATCATTTAATTTATATTATGATTTTTATATTGTCAACTACTAATGCTTTTATATTTGTGTTGGAGACTCCTGATAGTTCTAACAGTTATAGAGTCGATAATGATCATTCTTCTATGGATCACTGATGGTCTGATATCTCTATGTTTTTTTCAATTTTATAGATGTACATTTCTTTGGTTTCTTTTTTTCGATTATAGATTGTAATTAATGAATATGATGGATAATGTAATAATGACTTTATTATGTTATATAAAGTTTTTGTTATGATTTTATGTTGGCGTTTGGTTTTTTTAGAAATTATGGATAGATTTATATATTTTGTATAGTTTCATAAATTATTTTTGATTTTTTTTAAAAAAATATTACTTTCTTAGCATCGATAGTAGATATATTTATCGATGCTTTAAAGCATCAGCATCGTTTAAATTATCAGCACTCATAAGCGTCGTAAGTACCGATGTAGTCGGGAGCGTCGGCCGTTGGAAACAAGTTTTTCAATGTGTTAAAATGTAGGCAACTCCTTAAAGTATACCGATGCTTTTAAAAAGCATCGGCTGCTTTCCCGCAATTAAAAACGCACATACGCATCAAGCTTTCCCGATGTTTTTAAGCATTAGTAGTTGCTGAAGCTTTCCTCAAGCGTTGGAAAAATTATTTTCTGCGCTTCCCTTACTGACATATTTTCGGTATTTTTGAAAGCATCAAAAAATCTGGTGTCGATCATGATCTGGAGTATTGTAGTGATTGCACTTTAACATGTGGTGTTTTCTTCTTCTTCTTCTTCTTCTTCTTTTAATTTTATTTTTCTTTGGAGATCCAGGAGGCTCTACTCCCTGCCTTCCGTAACTCCGGTCCCACCTCGCCCATGGGGGTTGACACCTACCCGAAATCAAACCTTGCCCATTGTCCACGTGGCACGGAGATTACGACATCGAAGCAACTGCTCATGATGCCCATTCAGGTTGTATCTTTCTATTTTCACAATATCAATTGTCGGATGGCATCCTGCACAAATGTCAAAGCATTCCAGACCCCATGCATATGCGCGCTTGCGTAGGTCTCAAAGCGACCACCGTATGATCCAACGATGGATTTGTGGGAACGTAGAGAAATACTTGTTTCATCACGAAAAATACAACCCCTGTCCTCCTATATTTCTTTGGTAGAACCAACGAGTTGATGCAGTGAAGTTCATCATTTTTTTTTTTTTTTCTTTTCTTTAACTCTGGACCTTATATAATAAAGCGGGTTATGACGTAAAAGCGTTGCATTGTTCTGAGCTTCGTCCATCATGACATTCCTTTTGGTGTCGAAGGTTCTGGGTAGGAAACTGATTATAATGAACCATCTATTCCGTGCTAGCCCATTGTTTGAAGCATTTGGAGGTCTGTTCTGATAGTTTAGGCATCAGAGGATGTTCAACACGTATCTTATCTTTCTGGTCAAAATGGCTGAGGAGAAGAATACTAGCTAAGCTTTGGACCATCTAACAATGGCAATATTCTGGTAATTTGGAAAGAGCAGAACAACAGTTTTTTTTTTTTTTTTTGAGAAAAAGTATTCGGTTGTGGGAATCTTTCGGTTCGCATTGGGTCTGTTTAGGGACTAGGGAGGTGGCTCCGTGGAACAGTAAATCAGGATCCGGCAAGATTTGGAGGAAATTATGTAATCTTATGTAACACTTTTGTATTTCCCTGCTTTTGATAAATGCTAGGGGCTTTCTGTCCTATAATTCTATTCAGAAAAAAAAAAAAAAAAGAAGAAAGAAAACATTCTTTTTCTTTCATGTTGCCTTCATTGTCCACCTTGCACGTAGGAGAATCTTTTTTCTCAAAAAAAAAAAAAAAAATATATATATATATAATCTTGTCATAGTTTGTTCTAATTGGTTTGACACCAGAAAAGGTTTACAATGAGTATGCGGAACTAGTCGCCTCTGCCACCATCAAGCGTGAAGAGGCCCCCTCCTTTCCTGTTGTCCCCTCTCCCATCAATTATGATATCCCAACTGAGATAGAAATCCTAATTTAGTTTTCGGAGTTAACCAAGTCAAGATATCTAATCAATTTTTTTAGCCTCATCCTTGTTCCAAAATTGATAAAAAAAATTATCTGAGTCTCAATTCAAAAGACCAAGAAAAAAGTCCAAATTGGGGGCAAAACGTGAATTAAATTCTTTCAATTTATTGCGAGAAGTGGGACTTGGTCTCGTAAATTGTCTTTTGTGTCCGGTGTTTCGTCTCTTTGTGCGTAACGTGAACATAACACTAAATAGAGTTGTATATGAAATAAAAGACTTCCCGTCCTATTATTTTAGTTCGTTTAAAGAGGTGCAAGCAAGTTTACCCATTGGTGGTCCCGATTATGTACGATGGAATTAGATTATATTTTGCGTTTTCTCATGGGCTTGCGAAATTATATGACATTTGCACTTGCTTGCGCTCGCTCGCTCCCTCCTCTCTGATTGTTTGACATGACATAAATATTTAATAAAAATAACCAAGATATCGACATGTGAAAATGGAAAAGCAAAAAAAAATGAAATCCTTGCTTGGCCTGTATCAAACAATGATGTGCTCGTCAATCAGAGTAGCCATGTGTGAACAAACAGTGGTCCATAAAATCTTCTCGTTATTGCAAAATTATTTGGGAACGCATGCCGTCTTAGACTACTTGGAGCAGGACCACTATTGTTACTTTACCACCCTCTATCATGTCAAGACAACTGTAAACAAACGATCCCAAAAATCTTATCAAGTTGTATGGACCATAAGCTGTTGACAAGTGGATTTCGAAACCTACTTATGTGTATTATATAAGGGGACCACACTATTGTTAGTTTACTTGAAGCAGGACCAGTATTGTTACTTTACCCTCTGTCATGTTAAGACCATCGTAAACAAACAATCCAAAAAATCTTATCAGGCTATATGGACCATAAGCTGTTGACAAGTGGATTTCTAAACCTATCTATATGTATTAATATAAAGGGACCAACCTACATTATCTTAAGGTGTAAGGTGCAATGCTATTGGCCCTAGCTAAGAGTTTCCATCCGACCAGCGCCGTTCCCAATCCCAATCAAGGAGCCACAACCCTGCATAATTCCTTCCCATTCATTCCATTTGCTCTCATCATCTAATTTTTTTTTCTTTATTTCAATACATCCCTCCTAGACCAAAGGACAAAAGAAACAAAGCGTGACAAATAATGTTGGTCTAAATTTCCCCAACCAACTTCATCTACACATCCCTTTATTTCTCAACCCCACCACATCTTTGTGCAACGATGATCTCTATCACTTAGATCTTGTGTGCACCAACCTCATTAGAAATGTTGGGGAGAATGCAGTGAACCTTGGAGGTAGTTGTCCGGGCTACATGGATTCCGTATTTAGTCCATGTTATATGGGCTTCTGGGATTGAGTGGTTCGAGTCACATGGGTCGGTCGCACAGGTGGCTGACCGTTGCTTTCCTTCTCTTGGTGCGATGCACAGCTTCTGGCGATGGCATGGCGCAGGAGACATGAAGGTGCTGTCAGCCCATCATGTGCCATGGGCCACCCCTGATCCCTTGCCTTCCTTCTAAGATTCGGCCGCTATGTGTCGCTTAATACTAGATTTGGTCTGATACTAAGCACTATTTTGATGACACGTGGTGCAAATAATATGACAAAATAATGTGTAGCTGTTGGAGAGTTATCTATGGGTTGCATGCATTGGCTTGTTTGTGTTTCTAGGTCTATTTCCTGGCAAATTTTCTTCAGTTTAGGATTTATTCTACAATGGATGAAATTGAATCGTCCCATATTTGCTTGAGCGTAGCTTGGGGCTAAAATCTTTTTTTTTTTTTTTTTTTTGTCTTGGTACAAAGGACCTGAAGCCCTTTGATCTGCACCAAAACTAATAAAGGGTGGTCAGAACTCGGGCTAAGTAGAGCTCGTGTTGGTTGCTCCTGGTGTACTACCTAGAGTACGGATTTTTACTAGAACTCATGGAACCAACCATATTTAATCTACACCCTGTTCAGACTTATTATGATCCAATCGAAACCAAATGAAGATGCGCTGACGTGTGGCTCAAGTATGGATTTGATTTTTGTGAACCCAACTTGACTTAGATCCAGACATGAGGTTTGTGGTATATAATTTATAAATTTATCTATTTATCTATCACATTTTTCATGAGCAAAATAGTCCAGTTGTAACCACTACATAGAGTCAAATAAGTATCGTAACCTCGGGATTACCGAGCAGCGAAAGAGACTTAAAACTTACTTTGAGAATATTCCAATATTGCTAAGTAGATTTTAAAGATCCGAAGAGGATGCAACTTTCCAAGTAATGGTGCTTGCTTGAAACTTGGATTAATTTGGTCCCAATCTAATTCAATCTAAATCCTATCTACCCTCGAACTCAGTTTTTTCTTAATCCAATCTAAATGCAATCACTAATCAACCAAATCCCTAATTTATCCTATCCAAATCTAAACTTGAACTAATTCTTCAAAATTGGTATGCTTGGGGTTCAAATGTAGATTCAAATGCCAAAATCTGAAAGCAAGTCCAAGTCCAAGTGCAGAGGTATTGTCATGCCCCGATCCAATGGTCCAAATTGAGCACATGACAGATGACCACGTCCTATAAGATATATAAGGACTATCTTTTCATTCATATATATTCACAACATCTAAACCGAGACAATGTTAAAATAATTCATCTAATTTATTCAAGTAGTCCACTATTTAATAATAATATTCCTTATTCAAAGAAAGCTAAATACTTGTCTTCTAAATCCTAAGCTCCTCATTGCTCGCTCCCAAGCCCCGTATACTCATTTTAGTATAGCAAAGAAATAGAAAAGAGAGGATACGCTTTATAGGCTCCATAAATTTTCAATATTTTTAGAGATATCAAGCATAAAATATTTTTTTTCAAATATAGTAATTTAAATTTTTTTCAAATATAGTACTTTAATAATATAAGATACATGTACTAACACATTTTTTTTTTCAAAACATACCATCCACAATAGTAAAATATAAAATTCTTTCTCAATTTTTGGTGGCTACGGACATAATAAGATCCGAAAGAGACTAGCCTCTGAGTACATAACACACGATCCATCAACAGTGTCTTGATCAATACCAATTGGTTAGGCTGGAAAGGAAACTAGCTTTGAATCAACAACAACGATTAATCCTATGATAGGGCAAAAAGTCTAGTTCTGAGAATATACACACAACCCATCAGCATATATTAGCAGTTAGCCTCAATTGGTTAGGTTTGAAAGGACTAACTACCTATTGGCTTTATAATTGATTTTAATGAAAACAAAATATTTGAGTATATACTTGGATACTAACGAGTTGTTTAAGCTCTTGCTAAGAGGTTTCAAGAAGCTAAAGTAATATCTCAAAAAATCCCTTGGTTCCCATTATAAAAGTTAAAAGAAACAAAGATGAAGAAGGCCACAGCACCATAAAAAATTAAGTAAAGAAAGTCAAGAGCCGACTCCAAGCCTTAAAAAGTCGATTCTAGCATGCAAGTATTGATGGCACAGAACTCAAGTTGACTCGAAGAATACCCGATTGACTATCTCAAGAAGATAAAAAGTGATTTTTTTGAGACCAGTCGTGGAGTCGACCCTTGAAGATCTCGAGTCGACTCAAAGACAGTTCGAGTTGACTTTTGATCTGATTTGAATCAACTTCACTACGACTGTCAACTCCAACGGCTAATATTTTAGAAGTTACAGTTTTGTATAGAAGTCCTCCAATAGTTAGTTATCAACTCTCAATGGCTAGAAATCCATTAAGATATTCTAACAAGGATATATGGACACCAAAGGTATTTATAAAGAAAGAAAATAAAAGAGAGACATAGAGAGCATGAGAGAAAGCAATGAAAGTCTAGAAATCAAGTAAAAATCATTTTGAGTATTTAGTGAGCTTTCAAGAAGAAAGATTAAATTTTCAACAACCTGCTTCCTAAGTCTTTAAGTGATTTTTAGAAGAAAGAAGGATGCATTAATTACAAAGCTTCATTATCTCCTCAACTTGAGCCACAGTTTTTATTTTTTCTTCAAGGAGCTTTTCATTTATATTACATCGTGTATTTAAATTTTCTGCTGTAACAAGTTTCAATTGAGATTGAAATTTAGGGATAGGCTCATCCAAGCATTGAATTAGACTGTGTATAAGCCTAGGAGTGGCTTAGAAAAAGATTTTAATTAGTGTGCCCAAGAAGAAAATCAAATAGATTTAATTATGATCATGACAAAATAATTGGACTGTAATATCACATATTATAGTTGAAATTTCTATGGGATTGCTTGGAGAGTAGATGTAAGTATTGTATTTGGTGTCGAACCACTATAAAATATTGAGTTTGTATGTGCTCTTGGTTACTTCTATATTGCTCTTATTTACTTTTGCATATTTTATATTCAGATACTTTACTTCCACTACAGTTAGAGTTCAATTTAATTGAGCACATATCTGTTTTAAGTTTGTAAAAATTTTAGAAGACTCAATTCATCCCCTGCCCCCTCTCTTGGATTATCTCACTGGCAACACTAGCTCTACCAGCCAACCTCGACTAGCTAGGCCAAAATATAACTAGTTTCTAATTGCAACCAACAATTAGTCCAGTTGGCTAGATCTGAACCATAGTCAAATTAAAAAAAAATTCTAATAATTTTATGATAATCATTTTCTCATAACATAAACATATTTATTTCCATAACAATATCTATAAAAATTTTTGCATCTCATTTTCAAACATAGGAAAATATTTTTATTCAAATATTTATATAAAATAAATAAGTATAATCTTCTTTCATATTATGCAATATTAAAACAAAAAAAATATCTCATTTCAAATTTTCAAATCTTGCAATAACCATGCCAGAGTAGCACCTTATGCTTGATCCATAATTTTGAATTACTTTTAATCAGATCATGGATGATATACATATTTTTTTATTTTTTAAATATTTTAATTATATATTTTTTTTTACTATAAATTTAATTTTGGTATACATGATATGTACTAAAATAGTTTCGAAGATAAAGAAACTTGCAATCTTAAATCAATCAAATTCAAAAGTCATGGCCTTCGACTTATGGCCTGATCCCTAGATGTAGTGCTCCTCTTGCATTGAATGCTCTAGTAAAAAAAATAACAACATTATTAGTCTTCAATTGAGGAAATGATTAGAATGGAGGGAGAGAATCTCAGTCTTGATCATGATTTGGGTCAGATCATAGGTCTGATTTATATGGACTCGATCAATTATCAAGGAATCGATATAAACTCAATCGGATAGGAGGCCCAACCAAAGAGATGGGTTCACATTAGAATTGGTCTTTCTCTCACTCTCTCTTCTTTTTTTTCTTCTCCCTCTCTCTCTCTCTCTTTCTTTCCAATAACAATCGAGGAGGGGCTTAAATAAGGGTTTCCCATGGCATAAATGGGAGGATAGAGAGAAGGGGAAAAGAGGATGGGGTCTGATAGTGATGTGGCTGAGGCGGTGGTGCACGATTGGCGTAGACATGGCTTGAGGCAGGGGTCCGACTGGAAGTAGGAAAGGGAAGAGGGAAGGGCATCACCCCTTGCTCCCTTAGTAGTAGCTCCCTTGGTCAGGAAAGAAGTAAGGGGAGGAGAGGAGCTTACCAATGAGTGGTGATGGTGGTGACTCTTGGCCAACGGCAACAAATTCTAATAGATAAATGGTGATGAGTCTTAGAAGTGAAGAAAATAGAGTAAAAAAGATTTTAAGAGAGAAGAAAAGAGGTTTGGGGGACAACTCTCGATCGTGGTGGCACGACTGCTACCAAAGATGAGGAAGAAAGGGAGATGGAGGCTTAGTAGTGATCAATTGTAAATAATCGAAAGAATTTAGAGAGGAATTTCAAAAGGGATAAACTTGGTCTAATGTCAGCCATTCATTGGTTGCAGCAGCCCTCAACAGCCATCAATAATTTGCACCGGCTCCACAACCTTTGCATCAGCCATGGTTGTGAGGCCCTATCCCCTACAATGGAAGATCAGGTAGAGGATCTGAAATTTTAAACTAAAATTGATTGGGCCTATCACCTTCAGTCCTCAAAATTTGAAAAATCTATGTTTCTCAATATTAAAGTACTTGGCCCAAAACTCACAGTACATCTATGCTCCTGCTCAGCAATTCTTTCAAACTGATCACATGATAGCACCACTCAAGTGACTGGTATGGCTAACCAACTTCATTAATTTGTAGTTTCATTGACTGGTATGGCTAACCAAATTCAATTTATTTCTTTTCTAATGCAACAATCTATATTATGTTTCAGCTAATCCCTATGACCACAAATCAACACAAAATTGGAATCGGGAGAAACTAAATTCATGGAACATACATTATGTCATTGTCATGTTATTAAGGATATCAAGTAAATTTTGTGGTATGTGTATATAGGTTTTTCATATTTAACCTTATGTTTTTCGATGAAACATATCTAACCTTAACAAATAATATTCAGATTTAATACAAACAACTTCTAATTAAGCTAGCTAAAATTGTGCCCGAAAAATAAAGCTAGCTAGAAAAAAATAAGCCTTCCAAATATGATGAAATAACTAAAAATAATGTGTAGATGCAAGTTATAGGGTAATGATGCAAAATCATGATCAAAATGATCCTAAGCATGTTTTATAGCCATAGATATTATAGTAATCAATTATAGAAAAAATTATAGAGACATCCCTTTGGATTTAGATGATTTATACTTAGACCTCAAAAGTTTAAAATATGTTAATTAGACCACAAAACTTTAAAATTGTTGCAAAGTGATACAACCATTTATCTCCATTAGAAAACGACATCACATAATACTTGGGAATATAATGCTTGGAAAAGTAATTTTGGTATATTTGTTTAACCATAGAAAAGTAGCTTATTTTTAAAGTAGTTTATATTTGGTTGAGCTTCTATTTTTTTAGAAAAATTATGTAAAATATGTATTATATTAATACAAAAAAAAATCTTACTCTATACTACATATTATTATTAGTTATAAAAAAAAATTATAATGGTTAAGGATAATTTTGGCCATAGATTGTGATGGAAAGAATTTGAGACATTGTGATGGAGAGAATGCTTAATTCAGTCATAGATCTTTTGATGGTTTAAAAAGATATTTTCGAAAAAAAAGAGCTTTCAATTTTTATTCCATGGGAAAGTCAAAAATCCATATCCTATATGGATTTTTTTCATAAAATATAAAAATTATATTTTCATGAGAATATTTTTTTCCAATCTCTCTCATTTGAAAAACTCCAACTAAATAAGAGAGATTTTTCTATTTTCCATTGACCATACTTTTCTTTCTCGACTTTCTACGAACCAAATGAGTCCTTATAGATACAAAGGTATTTTTTAGGTTACTTTGCTATCATATCATTCAGAAACACACCAATTTCTTTATGCATCAGATCATTGAACAGGCACTTATATCTTTGGTAAGTAGCACCAACATTTTTCAATCCAATTGGTGGACCAAGTAGCAAGTAAGTTTCCCATCATATGATATATCATCCTCTCAATATCCTCTTTCATCATCCTCTTTGATTTTGCCTTAAAGACAGATTTATAACAGATGGCAGATCATAATATTTTTTACCTAAATAAAGTTTATTATAAAAAAAATTATAAAAATAATGCTCTTTCCAAAATATTTATAAAAGTACTGTCCGAAACAAAATCACCCTAGGATAGGACAACTTTGTGTGCTAACTCACCACTTTGCACGCCACCTGGAGAGTGGAGTCAACACCAGTGACCCATCTTATGGTAGGACGACTCATAGAGTCACCTTATCGTAGGATGACTTAGGTCATCACTAACCCCCCCCCACTAAATCCCTCCTCCCCTCTCTCTGTCACTTAGGAAAAAAAAAAAAGCTAAACCCTATGATAGTGTTTGGATACCCTTATTCTAAGTGGAATAAGGGCTTATTCTATCTTATTCCCCCAAACACTAGAAAAAGTGATGGTGGGCCTTATAGGTTTAGCAATTTCGATCAATCATGCATTAATTGCACCTTATTTTCATCTATCCTAATTTAGATATTCCATGATGGACCATGGAATAGCTTATTCTAGATCATTAATGAACATTAATTGCACCTTATTCTAGGTCTATGGAATAACACTACATTAATTACACCTTATTTCGATGGAATAGCAGATTTTCAACCAAACAGAAATTTGGTATAGGCATGGTGAATAGCTATTCTCTGAAAATTCATATTTCTATTTCAGAAATATGAAAAGGATAACCAACACTATCTATAAGTCATCCTATTATAGGGCGACTCTATAAGTGCCTTATTATAGACACTCTATTTCGAAGGGGAGATAATAGAATGAAATGATTTATTTTTAGCTCAACTAGTTGGAATGGTATGAAAATAAGATGAAAATAGAACCGATCCAAACTTGCACTGAATCTTCATATACCTCATAACAATACATTTTTGTTACCACAAGATGTATTGGCTCCTATGGTCATTTGATCAGAATGAAATTTAGAATGAAAGATTAAAAATAATTTATAATATTAATTTTAAAATAATGTAATCCAATAGTTGATAATTATAAAGTTTTTTAGCAAAAAAAAATACAAATATCACAACTATCGAGAGGTGTATATATCAAGATACTGGGCCTTCTCTGTGTCTGCCTCTCGTAAACATGTGTCACCTCTGAGCACTGTCGTAATGGCTTAAGCACAGTATCGATCGATGGGGAGGGAGGTGCTGGCACGCTCGGTCTATTAATATATACCTGACATCCACCTTAAGAAACTCTCATCGAGCCCTACTTCTGACGCTCCCATGCTAATTGATATGTTGCTCATTAAGTCAGTACGATGTGTCTCATGGCTCGCTCATCTTCTGTGATATAGATGCATCATCTATGGAGAGGTCGAAATTTGAAAAGCCAGATATGAGGTGTGCTAGGCATATGATGAGGTACTCGGATCATCCACTGATGGTGCAGTTTGAAGTTGTCTATCTTCTGAGACTACTCACATAGTGTCGACAAGACCATCCATAACATCGATAAGTACTTGGTCCTTGCACCAAACATAGACCAAATACTCAAAAAACTCAGTGGAACACCTCTGTGTTTGCCTCTGTGATAGAAAATTTTACAAAATCTACCACGGTCCCCTTGTTGGCACGACAAACTATAGCTAGCCAAGGATCCAAAGTGTTATATAGGACTCTATCCAATTTCCAAACAGCTTATCCATAACAAGTTGTTTAGCTATCCACGTCTTCTTGTAAGATACCTCACACTGATATGTATCATGTATATAAGCCTGACAGACTGATATGGATATAGACATCTCTACCCTAACTGATCCTCTTATGATATCGGTAATCATGCATGCATCAAGCTATGAATGATCTTGCATCACATCTATATTCAAGCATGTATGTGGTCCTTTATATATCATAATCTTCCATCGCTGTGTCTTGGTTTGAAAGATGCACGGAGATGCCAACTGTAAGTATCAGACTATTTATACATGACACTCCATTTAACTCTATCTGACTGAACGACTTTGAAAGGATAGTGGGTGCGAATGACATATTGTTTCATGATATGTTGGACTTGTTCCTTTGATCCGAATATCATTCCCTTTCTAACTCTTAATTCCCACCAAAGAATAGATGTTTTGACAATGCTCTATAAGATGCGGCCTCATCATCGTCGGATGCATCAACTAGTTTGAATTCAAGAGCAAGAGGTGCCTCATATGGTGGAACATTCTCTTCCGTACTAGACTTCTCACTATCACTGCCATCGGACTCTGCATCATCATCATCATCCTCATTTTCATCATCAGTGGGATTAAGATCATAACTAATAGCGGCTTCATTTTCTAATAAAATTATATCGACCATTGCAGTTCTCAATCCTCCAAGTCCGGTATGTGTTGTATGTGGCTGATTAGATGGTACAAAATCGTAAGATTCATACTCCATATGCTCCACGGTAACTGCCATATAACTAGAACCGGCCTCCGTATCATCAAATGTGGTGTTATATGGATATTGATATGCAGACTCTGTCCCTATCATGTACTGAGGATTATCAGTTATGCATACTGTTGGTCCATCAATAGTACATACAGGGGTGCCTCCATACTCATACCCAGCTTCATTGGCTCTGGAGCTGCATTAGGTAGAGATCCCCCCATCTCCGACCGTGCAAGTGAGGCAGATACAGCCTGAGATATACTCACATGCTGTTCACCACCACTTGAAACTCTTACTGCTGTTGGCTCAATAAAAATCTCAACTGCTAGAAAAAACTCCTGTGATGGGATGCCCAAGATGGTATGAGTATTCTGATCGTCTTCAATAGATATAGTCAAATACTTTTCTACAATATGAATCAAAATTTATATACTAAGAAAACTCCACAGTGATTGGAGTTCCATTCGATGACAGTATAGCAGACTCGCACAAATTTTTGATATATTACGTTACAGTCCACCATGATCATTCGAGTCCTTCACCATCATAATATGCACTGTTAGCATCACGACTGATCCTTCCATCCTAATAAAAGATAACAGTGACAAGATTTGAATCTATTTTGTTCGAACTTATAATGAGAAGTAATTGTATGAACATATAAATATATGTTCACAGGAAAAGTACTTAACATTTAAAATATATTAGCTAATAAATATATCCTATCATCAACTAATAGATATAGAAGGTCCTATCCCATTCAAAAATTATATTAATTATATAAGTAATTATAGTAATCAAACGATATGCAATAGGAATCAAAAAAAATTTTGACAGTATTTCTCCTTAGTTCTCCCCACATAACTGAAGATGTGTGAGGAGAACTAAAAAGAAATACTGTCCAAATTTTTTTCGACCTCTATTACGCATCGTTTGATTACTATAATTATCTATAGAATTAATTATAATTTTCAAATTGTCCAAACTGAATAATCAATTGATCAATGTACATAATTTTTCATCCATACAAAAAAATATAAATATACAAACATCTTAAAATTTATACATCAATCAAAAGACGGATCTGTGGCTCTATGCAATACAAAATTAAAAAAAAAAGACTGAGTAAGAAATTATTTTGATAATTTATTTAAAAATTAACATTATTTAGGTAAATTTGCGTTCCTTCTATACAATCCACCTATTGTTGAAGAAATAAATTTATAATTTATATAAAAAAATAAAATCATAAATGGTACCTTTGATGGCATCGAAGGAGGGGGTGGAGCATTGCATCAGGCCGGAGACTGTCGAGAGGAGGAGGGAGAGGGGGTGGGAAGGGTTGGGGACTGCCGAGAGGAGGAGGGAGGGGTGCCTGGGACCGCGAGAGGAGGGAAGGGATGGGAAGGGCGGAGACCACTGAGAGGAAGAGAGAGGGCCCTGGGACCACTGAGAGGAGGAGGGAGGGGGCGGGAAGGGCCGGGGACTGCCGAGAGGAAGAGGGAGGGGCACCTGCGACCGTCAAGAGAAGGAGGGGGCGGGAAGGGCCAAGGATTGTTGAGAGGAGGAGGAAGGGGCACCTGGGACCACCGAGAGGAGGAGGGAGGGGGGCGGGCCAAGAGGAGGATCGAGGGAGGGCCATCGGGGACCGAGAGGGGAGGGAGGGGGGGTTCTCGCACTAGAGATTGAGAGGGAGAGGGAGGGGGTTCTCGCATCGAGGACCAAGAGAGAAGCTAGGGGGCCACATAGGGAGAGGCGGCGAGGACCGAGAATGACTTCGGAAGAGAGGGAAGAGGGGGATTTAGTGTTTTTTTTCCCTAACTGACAAAGAGAGGGGAGGGAGGGATTTAGTCGGGAGGGTTAGTGAGAATTTTTTATATATATATTTTGAGGGTTTTTTTATGGTAAATAATTTTGAAAGGATATTATTTTGATAAATTTTTTTAAATTAACATTATTTAGATAAAAAATCCCAGATCATAATATATAATATTATCCACTAGTAAATGAATGATTGATAGAGGATTCTTGTTCATAGACTAGTTCAAGGAAGATCCCCAAGCAAAAACGAACCCATACTGATCTGTGTTTCTTGATTACTAGAAAAATATTTACCATAAATTCAAGGTAACTTTCAGAAATTCAAGATTGAACTTCTTTATCATTCTTTTCACTTTCATTACCAATCGTGCTTTCTTCAAGGAACATTTTTCTTCCTTTTACGTTTGATGAAATAAAACAATATGGATAACATCATTTTTTCTCAAAAATGTTTAAGGAAGGAACCCTCTTAGTTTTCATGAAAATGTTCTTGGAATGGTCACAACCGACCGAATATCTTAATCAGATCCTTTTTCAGCATATAGATAAGATGTTATTAAATTTTTGAATATAATTTGAACAATGCTATCCGAAAAATATTTGTAAAAAATAAGTGAAAAAAAATACACATTGATACAGATACAAAATCCATTTCTTTTTTTTTTTTAACATAGGGATATCAAACATATATGACTAATTCAAGATCATCAAGAAACCAGACGAGTTTTTGAGGTGGGTTGCTATGCCCATGTCACTAGAGTCAGAATTGCCCATTAAGCATGCCCATGTACTTGATGCAATTTTCATCAATTCAACTTGCAAGCACCTGGTTGTTGACATTACCTTTATTTGAGTTTAGGAGCTAGGCGACTGGTTTCAACTTTTTGGCTACTGTTTTTCCGCTCTATTGAAGTAGAGTTGCACCTTCATTTCCTCTCAAGTTTTAGTAGACCTCAGTGGTGAGCCCCAGTTTCCAGTTTGTTCCCTAGTTTTAGCAGCCCACCACTGCAAGCGTCGAAATGTTAAAGGAACGCTACCTTCACCTAAGGTTCTATTGACAAGCAAAATCGAGGCTGAGAGCTTAACGCTCCCATGGACCCATCACCCACCCATTTCAAAGGCTCCACCTCAAAGTACGTCTTTGTCATAAAACTTGTTCCTTTTTCTCCAAAAGAATAGTTAGGTATGTTACCACTAGTTCATTGAGGAAATCAAAAGATACAAGAAGGAAAATGAAAAGGTATCAAAGTAGTCAGGCCCAGAAGAATAATAATAAGAGGGTAAAAAGCAACAAATAACAAGAAAGGTAGTACGTAGGAACCCAGCCGCCACAAGAGACTGCCAGTCCAAAACAAAAGGCTAGCCAGCAGAAGAAAACAAAACAGGGCTCCAAAACAGAGGTTTAGCAGCAGCATGGAACCTGTATATCAAAAACAAGAGCATATAAAAAGAGCTCGAGCCATAGCATTAGGCGGAACACACTCATGAATGAGAGACAGACAATATAACAAAGAATTGTTACCACCAAAATCTGATCTAGTGGATGGAAGACAGCCGGCCAGTAAATATGTACTTCGAGAAAAGAGACACTTGTTGTCAGCCGAACTCAACATTCGGGTTGGCCATATGACCGCCGCATACTTTTTAAAATAAATTTAAAAAATATATAAATTTTAAAATTGTTACAATCTCAAAATCCTATGAATATTATTGATCTCAATTCTTAATAAATATTTATATTAATAAATATTAAATCTTATATAATTTATAAAATTTGGTCATCCAATTGTATTGATGATACTTTATTTAATCAATCCATTTAAATCATGATCCCAACCTTAGCCAAATACAAACATCTTGTAATTCTGAAAAAAAAAAGAGATGGATGTCGTGAGTTTTACAGCCCATAAGAATTTTTACACAATCAAACCAATATAATAATATAATTTGAAAAAATAATAAGCAATAAACATAAAATCTCATATCAAATATTTAGAATAACTCAAACATCCATATAAATATGTATCAAATATATTTCTTATCAAAAAAGATGTGTCACCATATGCCAACAAGTGAAACATGTTATTCCATATTAGTTTCATGTGTCATGATATCTATTTCGTTTTATCACAATTTCAGATTTTTTAATCCTTTTTTTTTTAATTTTGGACTAATTAAGATCATGCCCCAGTTCATGACTGATCAAATTCTCACACATAAGCTCGTAGAGGCTATCCTAGGCATAAGCTCCTGAAGACTATCCCACATATAATCCGTGGAGGCTGTCCTAATAAATATAAGCTCTTGGCTGGCTATCTCATGCGTCAGTTTGTGATGGCTATTATAGGTATAAGCTCTTGACGACTATCCAAACATAAACTCTCAAAAGCTATCCCATGTGTAAGTCGTAGAGTCAGTCTCAGACATAAGCTTTTAATCAGTTATCCCACGATGAGATTAGTCCAAATCATATCTTTTCTATTCAATTATTATATATTGATTTTAGCACATCAATTTCAATTTATAGTATGATCAAGATAAATATATCATAAGCATATAATCATATCATTAATCACTGATATACATATATAGTCAACACATAATGTACTCATACCGAAAAATCATATAGGAATAATAGTGTATTAAACAAGATAAATCCATCAATATGAATCTAACGACACAAATCTAATATTACAAATATATATATAATGATGATCATGTACAGAGATTTTTACATCTACTCATGACAAACTTTAGAATAGGATTTATCGATCCACAACTAGTGTATCCACTCAATAACATGATCTCCAATATATCATCGATCAACCATCAAACAAGAAAAATAAATTAGCATTAAATTTTTATTTTTAAAGCTCTAATATCCTAATTACTTTTAATTCCATATTTCTCGATGCTATCTAAAATATGCCTAACTAATAAATACATAGTTAGAAATTTATCTTGCTTTAGAGATTAGAGCATAAATTCTTCTGCTCAATATCTTTTTATCCAATTGATCATTTCTATACATAACTGAAATTAAGAATGGAGAAAATCCTAAAGTGACTAGATCGTAGTGGAAAGATTAGGAGAGAGAAAGGACATAACTGTCCGGATAATGATGTCCGACAGCCCAAGTAGATCAAATCCTAATGACTCGATCAATTGATAAAAAATCTAATAAGTTTAAATATATAAAAATCAGGATGAAAATCAATACAGAGAAAGATCGCTACAATTTCAATCTAGGATCTTCTATCGGGGCCAACTTGAAACTCATAAACAAAATCTTTGATTCTCTACTAGGGTACACCAAGATCTTCTACCAAGTCCCTGAATCCCTCTTCCATAAATTCTTTGATCAACTTAGAGAGCAAAGGTAGAGAAGAGAGAGAAGAGATAAGATAAAGAAAGGAGAAGATAGAGGAAAGTCCCTCTTTTCCTCTTCTTCTTCAAAACGGATTCGTGTTCCCCCCTTCCTCCCTATTGGAATTTCGTCAAGAGGCGTGCATGTATGTTTCAATTTTTTTTTTAAACAACACAATAAAATAGAAGATTAAAAAATCTTTTAATCTACATGATGCATGCATAAAACATAGAATACTATGATCTACTTCATATGCTGAAATTGTACACATGCTGTATTTTATACTAAAATTAAATATGTGATCAAATCACATACCTGTTTCGTAAATTCTTTCTTCAAATTCAGATCTAAAAGAGAGTATGTTCTTTTTTAGTCGCACAAGTATCTGACCTCTATAGGTATCCACTCAGGATCAGCCTGAAAAAATTCTCTTTGGTGTTGATCCTTCTTCTTTAAGAACAATCAACCTGCGAATTTGAACGAAGTCTGGATCGCAATCAACTCTTTGATCTTTTTTTTGATCTTTTTCTTCTCTACTTCTCTTTTTTTTTTCTTGATTATGAAGCAATCAAGGATTAGAAGCCAGCAAGCAAAGGGATGCCCAAACTCATTTTGGGCATGGAGAAGTGGGATGCCCAACACCCTTAGGCGTTGGACTTCAAAAGGGAGAAGAGAGAGGAGGCGTAGGGAGCTTCTAAGAGTGGCATGGGCTACTGAAATTCAGAGCTAAGAAGCCTTAAAATGGTCTCTTTAAATAGGCATAAGGTTTGAATCATATTCAAAACCAAACAACTACTTAATATAAGTCCTACTTGTATTAGAATCTTTATTCCTTTGGTTATTTGACCCCCTTTAGGAGATCTTTCAGGCACCAACTATTGAAGCCCTTGCATCCACAAATACACACGCCACATGGCTACCATGGGATGCCCCAATCAGGTCCACATGCCCTCTCTAATATATGCATGCCCAACTTGATCAAATCAAGTGGCGCCCCATCAAAACTATCAAAAAAATTGATTAAGAGTTTGATCCCTTAATTCATATGATCCAAAACCCTAGGCACCCAATAATTGGAGCCCAATGAATGTTTAGGTTATTAGCAGATAATTAAACTTGAATTAATCTTATCAAATAAGAAATTCAAATGCAAGAGAAAATTAGGTTCAACCATATGCTAGCGAGATTACTTTGAACCCAATAGGATTTTTCTAAACCTAACCGAGACTTCATAAGTTCAATGGCTTATTCCAGATCTAAACCATTTGTTGTGTGACCCCATAGGTTCAATTCTATCTGGTAGTAAGATATACAATGATCTCTATGATAATATCATTGAAACTCTTTTCAATGGATCAGAATAATTTCACTCTAACTCATCAAAGATTATCGATCCTGAGCAATCCTAGCGAGCTCTCACAATCCACCAGTGACACCTAGTAGTATGTAATGGCAATTCAGTAAAACCAAAAAAGAACCTCAAGATATAGTTCATATGTGATTCAGTCCCTCTATTGTGAGTCCAACTAAATGACAAGTCATAGACAAATCATTAAACCTCATCATCAGTCATATAATAGATTCGATCAGCTCAAGTCCAATTGCGATCCTCATGAAAATTTTTTCATCAATCACACTGCTGTGGCCACAGACTCTCGACTTAGTCTCTCAAATTCTATAGGACTACTCCTCTCTATCAAGATCGATAGATTTCATCTAGATGCGCACTCTACTCCTACAGTAGATCAACAGTCGTCAACATTCACTACAAGGACTCATTGAGATCATATTTATCTGTCAGTCAAACTCTAGTAGCCTCACTGCGAGTAGTCATACCATCGTAGGTCAAAGGATTATTCACACAACTACAGCATCGGGATAATTACTGACGATCGAGTAAAAGTTCAAGTGATCTCTCGTATGGTCATGTTCAGTATTAGTTGTTCTCTAACAACTACCACATTCGTCGCTCAGTATCTTTACACTGTAGATCAAAAATTTATCTACTTCGAAAAAATGATCTGTACGTCAGTCTATCTGGATCGATTACTATCCTTATGATGATATTATGATCAAAAGTATTTAAAAATTATATACATATTTTAATTCTTAACATTTTGAGAATATGTATCGAAATATTAATTCCATAGATGATTCAAAAATATATTATACTTGAATGAAAATTAAACTTATCCTTTTATTGATCAAATCAATATATTAAATATAAAATCATATCTTAAATTTATTACAGTGTGTTATCATATTGGCTTCTAGGACATGCATCTAACAATCTCCTACTTGGACTAAAGTCAATTGGCCACTAATCTAAGTTCCATCTTCTCAAGGTGCACTTCTATCTTTGACCGGCTCAATTACTTTATCAGCGGGTCTGTCATATTATTGTAGAGTCTACTCTTTGTACCTCGACATATTTTTTTTTGAAGTAGTCGTGTATGATATGGTATCGCCGTTCGATGTTCTTTAATTTTTGATGAGAACTTAGCTCTTTAGCAAGTGCTATGGCTCCATTGTTGTCGTAATAAAGTGGTATGGCATCCGATGTCATTAACCCAAGCTCCACGATGAACTTTTTAAATCAGAAGCTTTCCTTTGCAGCATCTGAAGCAGCGATATATTCAGTCTCTGTGGTTGAATCCACTATGATGGGTTGCTTGGAACTCTTCCAGTTGACTGCACCATCATTGCATGTGAAGACATATCATGACGTAGACTTTCTATCATCAGAATCAAATATGAAGTCTAAATCAGTATATTCCTCGACTCGCAACTCAGAACCTCCTCCAAAGATCAAGAATAAATTTTTAATTTTTTTTCTAGTACTTAATGATGTTTTTCACAGTTATCCAATGCTCCTCATCTTGATTCGACTGATACCTGCTCGTGACACTCACAGCAAGGACAATATCAGGTTGAGTATGCAGTATGGTATACATGAGGCTCCCTGTGGCTGAGGCATAAGGAATCCTACTCATGCACTGAACTTCCTCAGATATGGTCGGACACATTATCTTGAAAAAATAAATAGCATGCCTAAGAGGTAAAAGTCCTCTTTTAGAGTTTTTCATGTAGAACATTTTCAGCACTTTCTTTATGTATAGCTTTTGTGACAGTCCTAATATCCTTTTAGATCTATCCCTACAGACCTTTATTTCAAGAATATAGGATGCTTCTCCTGGTCTTTCATAGAGAATTTCTTAGACAACCATCTTTTGACCATAGTCAGTATGGGAATATCATTCCAATGAGGAGAATATCATCCACGTATAATATGAGGAATGTTATTCGCTCCCACTGACCCTTTTGTATACACAAGATTTTCTTCATTCTTGATGAAATCAAATAATTTGATCGCATCATCAAAATAAAGATTCCAACTCCGAGAAGCTTGCTTTAAATCGTATATAGACCTTTACAGCTTGTAGACTCGATGATCACCATCACCAAATGTGAAACCCAAAGGCTGCTCCATATAGATATCTTCTCAAGATATCATTAAGAAAGTAGTTTTCACATCCATCTGCTAGATTTCATAATCATAATAAGCTGTAACAGCAAGCAGAGTGCGGATGGATTTTAACATGCTACGGATAAGAAGTTTTCTGATAGTTAATGCCTTTACGCTGACTATAACCTTTTACCACGAGCCTAGCTTTATAAGTCTCTATCTTACCATCGGTACCTATTTTTCTTTTATAGATCTATTTATACCCAATGGGCACTATACCCTCAGGTGGATCCACTAAGATCCATACTTGGTTTGAATGTATCGAGTCAATCTTTGACTTTATTATATCTAACCATTTATCGAAATGATGTCTGACATCACATCGTCAAAGGTATTAGGATCATCACTATGATTCTTATCTCTCATAAGGAATATTTTCTTTACTTTCTTCGTAAGCATATCCATGTACCTTTTAGAGATTGGAAATCCTACTAGATCTACGAGGTGGTAAAGAACATCAACTACTAGCTTATGAATAATGAGTTCTTGAGGATCTATAGCTCTTTGCTCTTCAGAGATCTTTTCTTCAAGCTCAACTAACCTCCCACTGTCACCATCCTGGATAAACTGGCTTTCTAGGAATATGGTGTTTCGACTCATAATTATATTGTGATCTTATGAAAGTAGAAGTAGTATCCATTGATTCTTTTAGATACCCTATAAAACGAGCTATTATAGATCTATCTTTAATTTATCACCATCTGTTTCTTGATATAGGCTGGACATCCTCAAGTTTTAAGAAATCTAGACTCAGCTTCTTACCATACCATATCTCATACAGTGTGATAGGAACGGATTTTGATGGAACCTTATTCAACAGGTGAATTATAGTTAATAAGATATATCCCCAAAGATATAAGGGTAAATCAGTGAAGCTCATCATAGACCTGACCATATCTAATAGGATCCTATTCCTCCTTTCGGATATTCGTTGAGCTGAGGTGTTGCAGAAGGAGTCCATTGAGAGACAATACTGTTGTCTTAAGATATCCCAAAACTCATGACTAAGGTATCACTTCTTCGATCATCGAAGAACCTTAATGAGTTTGTCTGCTTATTTTTTTACTTCATTTCTGAATTTTTTTAACTTTTCAAAGACTTCAAATTTATGTTTCATCAATTACATATATCCGTACCGAGACAGATCATCGATAAAGATGATGAAGTAGCTATAACCATCCTACATATCAATGGCCACACACATCGATGTGTACCAAGATAAGTAATTCAGTGGTCCTTTCCCATATCCTATAAAGGATAACTTGATCATTTTTTTTTGAAGATAAGATTCACAAGCTGGATACGATTTTGGATTAAGAGAGCCAAGGATCCCATCCTTTTTCAGCTTATTTATCCTGTCCTTTCCAATATGACTAGTCTATGATGCCACAAGTACTTTTGGTTAATTTGATCTTTGGATCTCTTTTAACGTATGGCACTCATTATTTGCTCATTCAAATTCACATTTGCATCAACATGTAAGTGATATAGACTATCAATTAAAAAATCACGTGCAACTAATTTATTTCGTAAATAAATAGAATAAAAATTTTTATTGAAATTAAATTCAAAAATATCCTGTGCTACCACAGACATGAAAATCAAATTCGATTAATTACAGGAATAAAATAATAGTCCTTCAGATCTAATCTAAATCTGATGGTAATCAAAAAGGATAAATGCCAATGATTTTTATAGTAATTTTTACTCCATTGTCGATCCGAAAAATCATATCACCTTCCCTCAACCTCCTATTTTCTATTAGATTCTGCATTGAGGTACATATATGAGCACTAAACTAAGTCCAATACCTAATTAGAAGTAAAAGAAACCATAAGTTAGATTCAATTATGAGCATACCTTCTGAAGGTTTATCATCTTTTTTGATTTTTAGGCTCTCTAGATAGAGTGGATAGTTCTTTCTTCATGGCCGTCAGCATTACAGTAGAAACACTTTTTCTTTGCTTCAGCTTTCTTTGAAAAGTCCTTCTTTGGTTTGTTCTCTTTCTTCTGCTTCTTAAGCGATTTGTTTTTCTTCTTCTAACCAGACTTCTCTTAGTCGAAGAATCCGCTCCACAGTGAGAACAGTATCCCTTGAACTTTTCAAGTTCACTCAGAAGTGACCAACATGTTGACCAGTTCAGATATAGTGCAAGCAAGTTTGTTTATATAAAAATTTATAATAAATTGACTATATGAACTCGTAAAGGATTGAAGGATCAAATTCATCTGTAATTTCTTTTGCATGTCAAGTTCGAGTTCTCAAGCTCGTTGATGTCCTTGATCACTGTCATACAGTGCTCATGGACTGATTGACCTTTGGCATCTTCAGATTGAAGAGTCTTTGGATATTTCGAAGCACGCTATACGGCTTACTCATCATATAACTTTTGTAGATGAGTGATCATAGCCCTGGTAGTGGGCATATGCTCATGCTAGCTTTGTAACTCATTTGATATGGATGCCAGCACATAGCACTTGATCTGACTGTCCTCATTCGTCCATTTTTCATAAGCATTTTTTACTCTGCTGTAGGATAGTTTGGTAATACTAGGATTTCTGATCGAGTACATGATCTAGTTTTTCAAAAATAGGATAATCTTGAGATTTCTTAACCAGTCTTTATAGTTTGTTTCAGTCAAACGATTGGATTCAAGGATGCAGATTAGAGGGTCTGAGGCTGATATTGTTTAACTACAAGAGTATAGATTCAAATTAGACTTTTGTACTTAAAAATTTATATTTGCTTCTAGAGACTTTAAGATACAAACAATGACTCCCACTAATTTTTTAGATCCTTTCACTCTTCGGATGGGAAACAAAAATTCTAACGCGACAACTGGATTCCTAGTAGGTGCTACGATCCCACCGATGCCATGTACCTCACCTAACAGTTATTGATAATATACATCGATGTATGGATAACTCTTTACCAAATGCTTCTCTAAGTATGTTGTAGTGACTTGATCTCTAAGCATATGGGCTCATCTAACGTTATTGACCATACTCCTTTGTTAAGCCTGATCCACAGTTCAAAGTAGGTGCAAGATGTCATTGGATCTCTCACCTAATAGTTATTGGCCCAACCCATCCTTGCCTGGAGTAACTCTTTACTAATAAAGTGGTTGCATGTTTTCGGTGCAACTGAACCACTATAACCAACCTAGAACAATCAACACCAGTAGCATGCCCGCACATTTACAATGGTGGAAGATCTATGGACTTAATATTTATAGAGAGATTTAAGTTTAGTTTTATCTAATCAGTCATTATATGATCGATCTAATTAGCGTGGGTTAAACCAAACCGCCAAGCAATCTTATTCAAAACTCAATCTTTCAAATTGGTCAGATAAGTAAGATTGGTGGGGGTCCCTCCATTGCTTTCCTTAGACATAATATGTTAGTTAAATCAGTGAACGAAATCAATTAAATAATCATCTCTCAATTATTTTTTTAGACACCAATAGATCAATTGATCCAAATAGGTTAGTTTAAGCGAATCAGGCTCAAACTATCGAATCGATTAGGTCCTTAGATTGATCATTCTATATATGGGATTCAATCGATTTGATCAATAATAATTACATGATCATATAACTTAATTGACTTAATTCTAATCAATACCTGACTCGATTTGATCAATTACTTAATCAAATTAAACCTATTATGTTCAAATCAAAAATCTTAGATGCAATCTAAGTACATGACCTAATTTTTAATTTTTTCATAACCAAAACCCTTATGCACAAATACAAATTTTAGATTCAAAACTAAATTTCAAATCTAAATTTTTTACATGAAAGGTAAGTTTTAAATTTTGAAACTAATTTTTAGATTTAGCATACAAACATATATCTCATATAGGTATGTAAAATTCAGATCTAAATAAAAATTCAGATTATAACGTGATATCATATATCTCATATATAAATTATGAATCATATTGATAATAATTTTTAGATCTAAATATGCAATCATATATCTCATATATAAATCATAAATTAGATCAAATTAATTTTCAAATTTATGCATGCATCTACATATCAACTATATGATCTAAATATTAAATCTAAAATAAAATTCAGATTCAAAATAATTATCTATATATCTCATATATTAAAAAAAAATTAAAATTTTTTTCAAAAATATGTATGTCAATTTCATACATATGAAACTGTGGCTCTGATACCACTATTGGAATTTTATCAAGGGCATGTATGTATGTTTCAAATTTTTTTTAAAATAATACAGCAGAATAGAAGATTAAAAATATTTTTTAATCTATATTATGTATGCATAAAATATAGAATACTAGGATCTAATCATATGCTGAAATTGAACACATGCAGAATTTTATACTGAAATTGAATATGTGATCGAATCATATACCTGTTTCGCAAATCTTTTCTTCAAATTTGGTTCTGAAAGAGAGTAAGTTCTTTCTTAGCCATATAAGTGCCCGATCTCTATAGGTATCCACTCAGGATTAGCCTAGAACAGTCCTCTTTGGTGTTGATCCTTCTTCTCTAAGAACAATCAACCTGCGAATCTGAATGAAGTCTGGATCGTGATCAACTCTTTATCATTTCTTTGATCTTCTTCTTCTCTACTTCTCTTCTTTTTTTTCTTGATTATAAAGCAATCAAGGACTAAAAATTAGCAAGCAAAGAAATGCCCAAACTCTTCTTGGATGTGGAGAAGTGGGACGCCCAACACCCTTGGGCATTGGACTTCAAAAGGAGAAGAGAGAGGAGGCATGGGGAGCTTCTAAGGGAAGCATGGGCTACTAAAATTCAAGCTAAGGGCCTTAGGGATGGCTCTTTTAAATAGGCATAAAGTTTGAATCCTATTCAAAACCAAACAACCACTTAATACAAGTCCTACTTTCATTAGGAATCCTTATTCCTTTAATTATTTGACCCCTTTAGGAGATCCTTTAGGCGCCAACTATTGAAACCCTTGCACCCACAAATACACACACCACATGACTGCCATGGAACGCCCCAATTAGGTCCACATGCCCTCTCTAGTGTGTGCTTGTCCAACTTGATCAAATCAAGTGGTGCCCCATCAAAACTATCAAAAAATTGATTAAAGATTTGATCTCTTAATTTATATATCCAAAACTCTGAGCACCCAATAATTGGAGCGCAATGAATGTTTAGGTTATTAGCAGATAATTAAACTTGAATTAATCTTATCAAATAAAAAATTTAAATATAAATAAAAAATTGGGTTCAACCATGTTTAGCAAGGTTACCTTAAATCTAATAGAGTTTTTCTAAATCCAATTGGACGTCATAAGTCTAATTGCTTATTTCAGGTCTAATCCTTTATTGTGTGACTCCATAGATTCAATTATATTTAGTAGTGAAATATACAATGATCTCTATCATAGTATCATTGAAACTCTTTTCAATAGATCAAAACAGTTCCACTCTAACTCATCAAGGATTATCGATCCTGAGCAACCTTAGTGAGTTCTCATAACTATCAGTGACACCGAGCAGTATGTAGTGACAACCCAGTAAAATCAAAAAAAAATTCAAAGTATAGTTCACATGTGATTCAGTCCTCTATCGTGAGTCCCGACTAGATGGCAAATCATGGATAAATCGTCAAATCTCATCATCAGTCATATGATAGATTCGATCAACTCAAGTCTAATTACGATCCTCATAAAAATTCTTTTCCATCAATCACACTATTGTGGCCACAGACTCTCGAATTTAGCCTCTTAAATTTTATAGGACTACTCTCTATCAAGGTCGATAGATTCTATCTAGATACGCACCTTACTCCTACAGTGGACCAACTATCGTCAACTTCCACTACAAGGGCTCATTAAGATCATGTTTATATATAGTCAAACTTTATCGGCCTCACTGCAGCAGTCATACCATCGCAGGTCAAAGAATCATTCTCATAACTACAGCATCGTGACAATCACTGACCATAGAGTAGAAATCCAAGTGATCTCTCATATAGTCACGCTCAATACTAGTTGTTCTCTAACAACCATCCACACTCATCATTCAGTGTCTTTACACTATAAATTAGAGACTCATCTACTCCGAAAAAAATGATCTGTGCATCGGTCTATCCGAATCGATCACCATCTTCATGATAATACTATGACTGGGAGTATTTAGGAATTATATACATATCTTTCATTCTCAACACCTTGAGAATATGTATCGAAATGTTAATTCCATGGATGATTCAAGGACACATCATACTTGAATGAAAATTAAACTTGCCTTTTTATTGATCAAATCAATGTATTAAGTATAAAATTGTATCCTAAATTTATTACAATGTTTCCGCCATATTGACTTTTAGGATATATATCTAACACTTTCTTTTCTCCAACACAATACAAAAGAGGCCGACAGCTGCTCACCCACAACGACATTAGGTGAAGACTAAGTGATGACGATGACCTCAACAACATACTATGGCCGGTGATGGTTGGTAAAACAAAGAAGGAAAAGAAATTAGGAAGATAAAATCTGGTTAGATATTGATGGTTCACGATGAGATCCTAGCCAGCAATGATTGCATGAGATAACGATGGAGAGAGAGAGGGTGCCAGCAAGGTGGGAGGCTGTGATGTGTCGTCTCGAATGATGGGGCGATAATGATTGGGCTAAAGCTTTTTTTTTTTTTTTGGCAATGATGAGCCTCCGATTCTTCAAGAGGGCTTTAGAGCTTTATAGACGATGGAGGCTAGGTTTTCTAGCCTTCGACGAAGTGAAGAAGGAGCCGAAGTCGGACTCATTTTCCGATTCAAACATGAGAACTTAGTTCTTTTTTTTTTTTTTTTTTTTTTTGACTACTTTACAATTTGTGCCAAAAAAGATATGGTCCTCACACCTGTTGCCCAACAATATAGGAAAGAGAGATAAACTTGAAGGCCGCTGAAGCTAATCTAGCTCAGGGACCTTCAATGTTTAAGTCAGATAGAGCTCTAGGAATAGTGGAGGGAAAGGCAAAGACCAGAAAGTAAAGAGAGAGTAGGGATATGTGTTCTTGTGATGCATAACTAGTATTTTGGGCCTTCTTTTATAGATGAAGAGTCCATGTCCTACTGGGATTGGGCTCCTAGAGTCTGCACCTGGGTGGAGATCGAATTATCCGGATGAGCCTATAAATCTGGATCAGCCTATAAATCCAAGTCTAAACTGGTTCGATACTGTGCCACATGTAATTCCATGATTGGCTGGTCTCACTGGAGCACATCTGGAATAATACGGATCTCTGAAAACCTTGAAGCATTTTATGCTCTCGTTTTCATATCGACTTTTTATTTCTGCAACTTAATCCTAATTTTCAACAAAAATTCCAAAGAATATAAGCTTTTAAGAAATATCCGCCAATCCAATGCCATCATTGCCAAGTTTAGAAGTCACTAGCTAGATTCCGACACCTCCCATTGCTTTTGTTCATTTTTTCACAAATAAAGGACAAGCATTTCGGTAGTTCAGAAGAGAAGGTAGGTTGTCAGGACCATCACCTGATGCAACTTTGTGAACTTCTTGTTATTTCTTTCTCCGTATTCATAGTATAGCCTCTTCATATGATTGCTTCAATAATTTTCCAACCTCGTGGATGCCCAGTTGGCTAAGTCAAGAAAGACATAATAATGCGCATGAACCAAGGATTGTAAACTTTCTGATACAATAGCCCAACAACCATCCAGATCAGTTCTCTAAACTTCCACTCAACAACAAAGACTCCGGGTCCACCTAGACACCAATTTACTCACTTCATGGGGACGCTGTATCCAACAGTAAGCATGATCAGAGGGATCTAGAAGAAACATGGTCCTTCGATTTAATTATTTTGAATGATAGCAAGTGCTTAAGGGAGTTCAACTAAGTTCATTTGTCCAATGATAATTAAACAACATTGTCTATTGGAACATAGTCTTTGAATTATGGCCCACATATCAACAGGATTCATAGGATTCCGCTCATTCAATGTTCCACTATGGTGGCATTTCCTACACGACAAAGCAATTTGGAATCTTTTTTTATCGATCGCATGGTCCACATGGTACCTTTAAGTGATATTTCTTAACACGTGCGTTCAGACCAATGGTTTATAATTTAAGCGGGTCCAGCCACCTAAACTCTAGCATTACAAGGAAGCTTCCGAGGATAGCGTTCTACTTGCGGCTCTTACCACTGGAATTTGAAAATTCTTGAAGGAAGAGAATGCAATAAAAGTTGGTGGACGTAGCTCTCCTCGATCAGCACCTTTATCCTTCTTCAATCCTCATGGCTCAGGAGGCCGACTACTTCAGCGATTATATGGTCATAAGGCCAGATAAAGGAGGGATGGCTGATCTTTTCTATCTCTTGTATTCCTCTAATGTTTCTGATAATAGATCATTGAGTGTCCCATCGGAACACAAGTTGACCAAATAGGACGAAGATGGGCTATCTTCATCTCCCTTCTGCTCCAAAGAACTCTCCTTTTCTGGAGGAAGCCATTGGCTTGGGTTGGCGCTGCAGTTGAGTTCTGGTTGAATCTTCTGACTGACAACCATGGCTTTGGATCGCTGTTGCATAGCCTTCTCCGAGGTGAGTAATCATTTCCAACACTTGATATTTTTATAGGGCATCAATGTGAGAGTCTTATGCTATTTGCTAGTTACTCCGTAAACATATGTCCATGGAAAAAATAAGATGCAAGCATTCGCATTTAAAGAAAAATTTATTGGAATTCAATTATGTTCACTTACCAATTTGTCAGTTAAAATGAAACAAAATCATAAAGTTCCTAGAATATGTTCTTAACATTAGAGTCCGATGATATTTCCAATCGATTTGTATATAGTTTTAGTTGTTAGAAAATCTAGAAAGATGATATTGATCTGTTACGCTGTTATGTATTCCAAGTTTCATGTACGTATCTCAAAATTAAAGGTGTTTATATTTTTATCCAAGTAATTTACATGGTCTTCTGACTAGTTTGATGAAAATTTACAAAAAAAAATTGAGCATGGATTCTTCCAAATTATGGTCCATATACTTCCTAATTGTTGTCAACGTAAGTCGAACATTTTCCTCAAAAACAAAAAAAAAAAAAAGAGAAAAAAAATGAAAGCCGACGATGCCTTTTCGCATTGTGATCATTATTAATTAGCTGCCTACTGCATGTCCTGCAGTATCAAACTCATCATCCAGAAAGGAAATGCAAATCTTACTCAAAAAAAAAAAGGAAATGCTAAGGAGATAAGTAAAATCAAGCTAATTAGCTCCTCTTCCAGCAAGTTTTATTAGTCATAAACATTTCATATTATACTACTTAGTTATCTCTATGTTTCTGAGGAAAAATTATCCTCCTGATCAAACACTAATTAAATAATGATTTATGGAACGCTAGCTAGTACCTCACATGTACTGTGAGTCTAAACTTATTTTTTCAAAAAATACACCACGTGTAGCTAAATTTACTCAGCAGTAGATGTAAATCAAGGGTTCACGCAATGATTCAAATGGGAGACTAACGCAATGATACTTGCCATCAGAGGTAAACAATAGTACTGGTGAGATATATAGTTCATGGATTTGAGGATAGTTTCAGGTGTGTGTATTCCATAGAAAGAAGTGGGAAATCTAGATAGGGCTGTGTTTGTTAGTTGTTACTGTATTTATGAATTATGACCATTAAATTCAGGGTGCTGTTGTTCTTAACCACCTCCATGTTCAAATGAGCTTCGTTAGGTTGGTCTGTCGAGTCAGCAGTGCTATTTTACATAGGTTCTTGATTTAGTTTGGATTTTGCTTTTTTGCTTTCTGATTTTTGTTTTTGTTTTTGTTTTTTCTCTTCGGATGGCTGCAATTGGATGTCCTTGCCTTCTCCTTGTCACGTACCAAAGCTGTTATTCAGAAGGCAAGCAGTCCGGTCGTCATCAGGCATCTCTCAAGATGACTGTCATCATCATTAACCAGTGATGTGGTTTATGGTTTAATTTCATGGGTCATCTAATAACAGTTTAGTTAATTTTTTGGGGTATCTTATATCTCTATATAATGTGGGAACCAACGTTTGTGATACAATTCCAAACTTAGCAAATCCAAGTCCCTCTGCACATATATCTCTTGTTTTCTCTGTGGTTGTATTAAACTTGGGACGCACCAATATAATTGGAAGAAATACTGGACACAGAGTCAGAGATTTAGATCTAGACGCTGTCTGACAACAAAGGCATGTTTCAATTTATAAAAATTTCAAAAGTTATAACTGGATTGTTGAGGAAACACATTTCATTATTTCCTTTGTATGGGACAAAAGTTTATCGAAAGTTAGTTTCATTTGTGCCAGTTGACAATTCTCTGTCCAGTATGCTAGAAGTATCATATTGATTGAACATTGGGTATGCATTTACTGAAGCAGTTTATAAGACATGTTTGGAGGCTGATATATTCATTGGTCACTCCTATTCAGGGCATGCTGTGTTTCCGGACAACAAGTCTTCATCCTATATGTCAGCTGTTGGACTCATTGACACAAGGGTAGATTTGGACAAAAAAATTAAACCAACAGATGAAAAATACCTTGCAGCATTATCTATCATGGCTGCAAAACTATCATATGAGAATGAAACACGCATCAAGAACATTGTTAGAGACCACTGGAATGTAAGATTTCTTTTTCTTTTTTTTTCCTTTTTTGGACCTTCAGGTCATAGCTGACATGCTTCAATTTTTATAAGTTAATAGCTAAGATATTTTTTGATGATAAGGGGAGGAGGATATCCACCCGTTGTTAATCGCTAAGATATTTATGTTGATGAAAGTAACATTTTTGAGCTCGTGTGCAGATGGAATTCGTGGAGTTTTATAATTGTTGGAATGGTAAGATTACTAATTACTCCTTGAAAGGTTTGTAACTATTTGGAATGCTGTTAGCATCACTCTTCAAATATAAAAAAAATTGGAGGCTTGAAGTTGAGCAGACAAGCAAGTGAATGATGGAGGAATCCTATATATTGTTAAGATAAATATTATGTAATAATTTTTCTCAGATAAAAAGGATCGAAAACACACTTGAGAAGTTCATCATGACTAATTTGGGCCTCCAGATTCTTCATTCACCTAAAGTCCACCTGAGAGATACTCCATCTTTTGAGAAAAGCTTTTCAAATCCTTTTTGTTAACATTGCACAGGTTCAATTTATGAAAAAATGATACTGCACATGGTCATTCAATCTTTTTAACAATAGGATATCGTTACTTACCAAAAAAAAAAAGGATAACATTATATAGATCGAACAATTAATCATTATTGGAATCTACTAATTTACCTACATATACTCATTCAAAATGCCATGCATTTCTTATATCATGTGAAGGAATGACTTGTTTTCCTGAAATTTTTAGATGAACAAGAAGCATTTACCACACAAGCCTTTGTATTCCGTGATAAAACTGTGGATGCCGAGTTGATTGTTGTGGCTTTCAGGGGCACGGAACCCTTCAATGCTATCCAATGGTGTACTGATTTTGATTTCTCATGGTATGAGATCCCGCATGTGGGCAAGATACATGGAGGCTTTATGAAGGCCTTAGGTTTGCAAAAGAACACTGGGTGGCCAAGAGAGATTGAACAAAGCAAAAAACGACCATATGCGTACTATGCCATTAGAGAGAAACTTCGGCGCTTGTTACGCCAGAACGAGAAGACAAAATTTTTAGTTACAGGCCATAGCTTAGGAGGGGCATTGGCGATTCTTTTTCCGACAATCTTGGCATTGCATGAGGAAACTTGGTTGTTGGATAGGTTGGAGGGAGTGTACACATTTGGACAGCCAAGAGTAGGAGATAAGAAACTAGGAGAGTTTGCGGAGAAGCACCTAGACAGGCCTGAGCAGAGGTATTTCAGATTTGTTTATTGCAATGACATGGTACCCAGGTTGCCTTATGATGACTCCACTCTTTTGTTCAAACACTTTGGATTATGCCTCTATTACAACAGCATATACAAAGGAAAGGTCAGTACAAGGACTCTCTCTCTCTCAATGGCAGAGTCATCCCTAAACTAATCTTTTGCACTTATGATACTGGAACTGTCATGAAACCTTCTCTCTTATGTCAGTTCATATTCTTTTCTCCCACATGAGATTATGGTCCTCCAATGAAGCTCTCTTCTATCTTATGTAAGATCACATTTCACAATCCCCTTCTAGGAGCGCCAACGGCCACGCAGTCTAGGCGCACTCTGGTTCTCTCTTAATATTGTAGCTTACTGTGCTAATTTTTTTTACTTCTTCTGAGAAAACTAACTACGTTCAATTGAACAATATAAATACTGAAATGGTCTAAGATTTATTTCATATTGTTAATTGATTACTCCAATTCACTTTCAACAATTAATTATTCCAATTTAAGGATATAAAATAGAAATGAAAAGGTATAAAATCAAAATCTTACATTGCTTTCTGGTGTGATTTTGATGTAGGTAATGGCTGAGGAACCGAACAAGAATTACTTCTCATTATGGACAGTGGTACCCAAGTATTTGAATGCATCATGGGAGCTTATTCGTAGCTTCCTAATTGGATATGTGGAGGGATCAGAATATAAGGAAGGATGGCCAATGAAACTAGTTAGAACTTTTGGATTGGTGATCCCAGGCATACCGCCACACTTTCCTCCAGATTATGTCAACTCCACAGACTGGGGACATCACTAATACCAGGCTATGTAACTGAAGGCATTAAAGTTGACTAAAGTAACTTTCCATGATTGTAGAGTAGCTGAAGTCCCATCGAGTCCTATTCTTTTTGATATCATTCCGACTGCATATTGGATTTCTTCGCTGCAAATCATGAGTTTGAAGAGGCTAATTTCCCTGTGGATTGGCTGGCAAGCAGAGATTTCAGTTGTGATATTTCCTCAAATAATACTGTTCATCTGGAGTTATGTTTTTATTACAAACTGATTGTATGGGACTTTCTTATTTATGGTCTCATTGAGGCCATTTAAGAGTGTTCTTCCCTTTTTACAAAAAAAAAAAAAAAAAAAAGGGTGGGGGGCGAGATTGAGCTTGTCTTTTAGATAAGTTTAGTTGGGAACAAGGCTGTCAAATGAACCGAGCAGCAGGAGCACACTTGGAGAAGAGCCTGAATAAAGCTCAGACTTAAGCTAAATGAACCAAGCTTGAATCAGCAAAACGGCTCAAAATTAATTTTAAACCAAGTCAAATCAACCCAACTTGATCAAACTGGTTGCCGATGATTTGACTCGTAAAAATTTGGTTAACTAATATCAATAAATAGATCATTTATCTTCTCCCTACAGATTCGGAACAATGGGTTCTAAAGCTCCTCCATCTCTCAAAATTCTGTGTGGTCGTTATTACTTTCTCAAGCGTTCACCCAACCAACAATAATTATCTGGGGATTAAACATTTTAGCATCCAAACCAGCCCTAAATGAACATTGCATTAGACGAAAGTTGAATTCTGCGAACTAATCTTCAGAAGTGAGCAGAAAGATGAAGAAATAAGGAATACCTGAGCATTTGGAATGTAAATGCAACTCAATTGTACTTGCTGGTTTATGCTTCAGCACAGGCTAAACTAAGCGTTGCGCCAATGTCTTCATGTGCAAAGATCAATAGGGACTATTTTAGCTACTTATTTTCACATCTTTCCCATTGAATGCCCATCCATATCGTCTGGAGAGCAAAATAGGCGGACAGATCTATGTTTTTAATTGTGTAAGTTTAGACATCTCTAGTTAAATATATTGATAATATCATATAAAAAACATGCGGTGCCTTTTTTTTTTATTATTTTTAAAATATGTGAGAGATTTTTATGTCGTGAATCTGAATATCAATTGCAATAGTCTAAATTTATCTCCAGAGACACAAATAATTGATATTATTTATTTTTTTGGATATCCATCATTGTGTTATATGTATTCATCTCCAGAGACACAAATAATTGACATTATTTATTTTTTTGGATATCCATCGTTGTGTTATATGTATTCACTAACCGATGTGGGACTAAAAAAGTTCTCTCTACACCACAACACAGCCTTCCAGTCAAGAGAGAGTATGTGTGGATAGAACGCTTTCCACAGACGACGTCAATGTTCATGTGGGAGAGAAAATTCTAATCTATATAAGTCATACTTTCTCTTGACTCTAATCGATATGGGACTAAAAAAATCTTTTCTACGTCATCACAATATACTAATTGGTTTGCATAAAAGGTAAAATTTCAATCAAAATTTCACCTTCCTCGAGGCAGATCTGTTATCAATGATTAGTGGTAGATGAAGTCCCCCTAAAATGGAGCAGAATAGAGGAAAACGATTTATGCGCCGACTTGTTTGGGATTAAGGCTCCGCCCCTCCACATTCTGGCTCCACCCTCTGCTTGGAAGGTGATATTTATAGACGGAAGGGACTTGGTTGGTTGATGTATCAGCACGTCACTCAATGCGCAGTTAAGAGGGTACCCTAACAAACAATGAGTGGTTAGCGGAAACCAAGTGTCTTTTAGCCACCACCTTTTTGATCCTTCCATTAGAACTCTTATCAATAGAGGCAAAAAATAAATAAATAAATAAAGATGTCTATAATGATGCAAGCAAGCCAACAACAGCGCGGAACATTAGTGCAGGGCGATAATATGTTCTATCACGGGATAGACGATGGACAAGGGGAGGAAGGCCCAATCTTGAACATGAAAACTTGGAGGGTTCAACGAACCATTATCTTCACCATTACTTGAGGAGGTCACGTTATATCCAACCACGAAGTATATGAAACAAAAATTCTAAAAATCTTCTAAGAAGAAGGTTTAATATCCCATTTAATTATCCCCACAACTTACTATAATTCTTTTTAAAATTATCTACATTACTCAATTAATCATTAGATGGTAATGGCTAATAAGCCTAGCATGCATTACCAAACTCAAGTTGATGCTTTTCAATCATAGGAATTTGTAACAACCCAAGACCTTATATATTCACAACCTATCTCAACAATCTAGTTGGCAATTGACAGCAAACACCATGTGAATCAGGCTTGATGAAACTAAAGTAGGTGAGAATTACATGATCCTTATTGGATGGAGAAAGGTTCGATCGGGATATAAATTTTATTAAGCATAGAAATATAGACCGAAGGAGGAGAGTTCGGCTAAAAGCAAGCTAGAACTTGATCATGATCAACTGTCATACATAATGATAGACTTAGGTGATTAAAGCGTTTCAGGGATAATCTAAATACAGAATGATGTCTTAGGCTGAAGTAAAAGGGATGGTCAATATAAGCTAAGCCAAAACAAAAAAAATATAATTATCTGTCTAATAGTTGTAGAGCAACCATGCACATGAGCATGCATCGTGAAAGATAATTGCCGGTTAACAATTGCTAGGAGTAAAGGCCAGACATAGTAACAACTATTAGGATGTGCAATTATTATTATTAGTATAAATAACTAAAAATTATGCTTTATGAAGGATCCTTCGACAATCAACATAATACTATCTTAATCTACCATAATTTCTACTGTAGGAGTATGAGTGATCTAGCTTTTTGATCTTAGTCTACTATAGTTTCTACCTTAAGGGTCTACTCTTTAATCGATAAATATCATGAAAAAGTTGATCAACTTTTTCATTAACTAATTTATTTATATCCTTACGTTCACTAGGTAGGTAAATTATTTTTTTATAAATAATATTTATCTATAAAATAAGGAGAGAGTCTGACCCAACCTAGGAGGTAAGTAAGTCATTTTGTCATTAACTGAAAAAATAATATTTTTATTTTTTTTCTAATATATTTTTGACTCTATAATAATAATAATATAATATATAATACTATCTTATATATAATATGATATAATATTAGTAGTAGATAATAAAATTTTATTATTTTAATATAATATATTTATTATTTTAATGATAATATAATATAAAATAAATTATAAAAATTCTCTCCAAGAATAGGCCGAAAATATATGTACACGGGATAATTTTCAAAACTTACCATCATATACTTAATATTTTAGTCAACTTTACAGTCCACAGTCCGTTAATCTTAACTAAAATTTTATTACCACATCATTATAGATTTTTAAAATGATCAAAATAACCTTAAACAAAGGGTTAAAAAAAATTCTCCAAACTTCATCTCCTCGACACTCTCGGTCCCTTCCGCTCGTAGCACCGCCACTAGTTCTTCCTCTTCCTCTTCAATCGCCATGGGCAAGGGAGCGACGTGGATATCTTACTTCAAGCAAGGACCAGCCTATCTGACTCTGCCAGCCGGCTCCGCGATTGGACTGCCTCCACCATGCCCTACAACTGGACCGGCGTCACATGCGAACCATGCTTCGGCACCGTCTCCTCCAATGACCTCTCCAACTTCAACGTCGCCGGTGGGTTCCCTTCCGGCTTCTATCGAATCCCCACCCTCCGGCACCTCTCCCTCACCTGGAACGATCTCAGTGGCGGCCTCCCCGCTACCAACATCGCCCTCTGCTCGGTCTTCGAAGTTCTTAATCTATCCAACAATTAATTTCTTTGTCGGCCGCCTCCCTGAGTTCTCTAGCGAGTTCCCCTGCCTCCGTCTCCTTGACCTGTCTGGCAATAATTTTTCGATGATATCTTGTCGAGCTTCAGCCAGTTCCTAGTGCTCAGGTGCTAAGCCTCTACAGCAACCTAATCTTCGGTTGGATCCCCTCGTTCTTGGCTAATCTCACCGAGCTAACCCAGTTTGATTTGGGCTTCAATCCCTTCTGTTGCGGAGTACGACCGTCGGAGATCGGAAACCTAACGAAGGTCGAGGTTCTTGGGCTCCCGTTCGCGAACCTCACCGGTGACATCCCCGACTCAATCGGCAACCTCTCAAGCAATGGGCTCACTGGATGAATACCGGCGAGCATCGGACGATTGAGGAGCATCGAGAAGATCGAACTGTGGCGAAACCAGCTGTCCAGCGACCTGCCGCATACTTTGGGTAACCTGACATCTCTGTTCACCTTTGATGCCTCGGAGAACAAGCTCACCAGAAAATTGCCAGAGGGGCTTTGCCGGTCTCAATCTGAATCTCTCCTACCGGAGTTGGGCCAGTATTCCTACCTGACAAATGTCGATGTGTCCGGTAATCCTCTTCCTGACTTTTTACCACCCGCAATATCTTCTCCAGTGTCCTCCTCATCCTGGCCAACACCGCCCTCATCCAGCCCCCCATTGTGGATGGGCCGCCGTTGCCAGTCTCTCCCTCCCGACGAAGCCACTATAGAAGAAGAAGTGGGGCATCATCAAGTGCACCATGAAGAGCTCCAACCACTAGATCAACATGGTGGCAAAGCGGGTTGTTGGGTACCGCCAGTATGTGAAGGTCCTGAAGATCCAATTCATCCCGATCACATTCGCGATGAACCCCGCGACCGCCGCGCTCACCAGGAGGATGCCCTATCTCCATCTCACACACCTGCTCGTTCTCCTCTCGTCGTTTCCTGCCTCTTTTTCCACGTTTCTCTTCGGCCGTAGCAGTTGAAGACAATTACAAGCATTTGGATGGATACCTTTTTAATATGCAATCGATCATTTTATATTTTTGAAATGGTTTGAATAAACGACGTTATATTTCAGGAGGGTAAGCATAGGTATTGAAAATTAATGAATGAAATTGTAATAAACACAAATCTTAGAAGGATTTTTATAATTTATTTTATAATATATTATTATTAAAATCTATATAGGAGCTGAAATTTACCATCAGACAACTAATGGGGTCGGATGCGGATCGGGTTTGGAGCTACCCGCCATCCTTACACCCGCGTTCGATAATTTCATCCAGCTTCCTCCGCTCACCGGGCGTACCTCGCAAAGGCGAAATCTCCGCTCTCTTCCCACCCTCGCCAAATGGCGGCCATGGCGCTCCGGTTGCTGAACTGCACCACGATCCCCGGCGGAGCCCAAAGGCCGGCAGCGGAGGCTGCATCCACGCGCAGGGCGAGGCGAACGGTTCCCCTCACCTCCGCCTCCTCTTCCTCTCCTCCCCGTCTCACCAAGAAGAAGGTCCACGCCTCTCATTCCTCTGCTTCTCTTTCACCATGCTTTCATTTGGTCCTAAACCCTAATCCTAGAATCTTCTTCTTGGGCGTGAAGGTTCTAGTTCCCGTAGGCCTGGGCACGGAGGAGATGGAAGCCGTCATTCTGGTGGATGTCCTCCGCCGAGCTGGTGCCGACGTTGTCATGGCTTCTGTCGAGCCGGGGCTTGAGGTGAAGGCTTCTTCGGGCACAAAGCTTGTTGCTGACACTTGCATCGCTGCCTGCGCCAACGTGATATTTGATCTTGTGGCGCTACCGGTTAGTAATTTCCGCTGCTAGTTATTTTGATGATGCCTCCTGTGGACTTGCTCCAAATTTCCAATACTATGTAAACTTTTCATACCAAAATTTAAGCAAAAGAACAGCCTCTTAGCAAGATTATAATTTTTTATGTTTTAATTTCCATAGGAGGTTATATGAAACGAGATAATTGTTGCTTTCTCTTGAAAATCGTAATTTCATAGGTTATTTTCACTGTTAATGATCTCATGAAACTTGTTGCAATTTCTTGGTATTCAAATACTTCACCCTTCTCTCATGGGCTTTGTTAGAGTTGCTTCTCCTGTAAGCACTGTGGACTGAGAGAATCGGAGAGAAGAGAAGAGAAAAAGGAGAAGAGATTGTAAAAATTACCTGTTTGATTTGAAGAGTAGAGAAGAAAATAATTAGTGAAGTTGACAGCCCCTGCCAACTTCACTTAAAAAAAATAGAAAAAAATAAAAAAGGGCCTGAAAACAGGGGCTCCACCCCTTGTCCAATGCACGAAGGAGAGAGGGATTTGAAAGCCCTGTCTTCCCCCTCCCTTGGCCTTATTCCAGTGGCCGTCGCTCACCTCTGCACTCTCCCTCTCTCTCCCTCCCTTCCTCCTCCTATCTCTCCCTCTTTTTCTCTCTTTCCTTCTCGCTCCTCCCTCGGCTCTGTTTTGGTGGCTGTCGCTCGCTCACCACCACCCTCTCCCTCTCTCTCCCTCCCTTCCTCCTTATCTCTCTCTCTCTCTCTCACTCTCTCTCTCTTTTCCTCTCTTTTCTTCTCTCCTCTCCCGCCTTCGCTGGTTTCTCGATTTCATTACTGGAACCATCTTAATCTGCCACCGATACAACTTGGTGTGCCCGAATCCGATCGGTTTGGGGTGGTTCTGCCTTCCTTGGGTAATACTATGGGTTCTTGCTTGTGGAAGTAATCATTGTACATGTCTAACCATCTATGCTATTCGTGCAAAATGTGGACCATGACTCTAAATCTATAAAGTCCTTGAACATTTTGTAGACATGCGGGTTACTATTCTATCTATATCCAAACTACCATTTTAACTTCTAACTATAAAGGTCCACCGAACCCATACTAAATGCCGTATCTAATGGTTTAGCTCGGTTAGAAATTTCTTGAAGATGGGCCTCTTGCTAGCTAATTTACCGAGTTAGTGATTGATACCTCTACTCCCCTCTCACTATCAGGTGTTGTCACCGAAAGATAGATTGGACCAACGGACGTAAGGCTCTTTTCCTTGAACCTTGACTTATTGGATGAGATCTTCATAAGTGGTGATATTCCAATATAGTGTGGTACTGGTTTGATACCATATTGACACACGGTATAATATGGTGTCTCAGTCATACGATTGGTATGCCTTTTTCTTTGTTTTTTGTTTCTTTAGTGTTTTTATTTTTTCAATCTTTTTTTTTATTTTAGTTATTATTTTAATCATTTTGGTTGTTTGATTTTGGATTTTGATGTTGTTTTGATTCTTTTTTTATCATCAAATGGACTCGAAGTACAATTCAAATACATATAATTGAGTATATGTATAATATAATGGGCTTAAAATACAAAATATGTACCAATATCTAAAATTTTGTGGAGTGTCTATATTCCTTATAGACATCAGAATCGCGGTCATCGTCTGGGCTGGCATATTATACCAAGTTTCCAGATAATGTGCCTTATATTCTTGTATACTATAACCTGTGCTTGCTGCATAGCCACTTCCTTTTGTTTGATGCTAGATTGTGGCCATCCGAAGATTGGGACAGACCTATGAGCTCCTTGATACTATGGAGGGTAGCATCCACTTGAATATGATGTCTCGGATGAAGGATATCCATGCAGATCATATCCTTACTGTATGAAATAGGACTTGGTGTATTACTTGGATCTAGATATGCTTAGGGATCCTACTTCATGTGCGAGGTCATTTGTGGATGGCAGTAGTAGTGCCATATCTAGAATGATCTAGAGAGGCTTATCTTGTATACGCAATGGTACCCTTATGGGCTCTACCAAGTTGTACATCATGGCCTCTATTTTATGTGGCATGATTAAATTTAGACTCACCAGTGAAGCAAAGATATTGCTGTGAGTTATATATAGCCATACCATGCCTATTGCTACTTCCTTGGTCATCAGATGCATCGTCACTCGAACTGTCATTGTCATCATTCCTAATATCATGAAATTATCTGGCAACTAGTCATTCGAGGACTCTCTGGCCTCTAAATCAGATTGATGACTCCTTATTTACTCTCTTCAATGGAATTGCAATTCTCTTTTCTTTCTCTTTTTGGCCGACTTGAGGAACCGTCTTCTTCCCTTGAATGTCCTAGCTTGCCTGGCTTTACTAGGCTGACTAGACTGAGTATCTTGGTGGCCTATTCTCAGCACATTTCTATCAAATCTATAGGAGGACGTCTTGCTTAAGGAGCCTAGCGATGATCATTGACTCTCTCTGACCTTTGTGGCTGCTCGGCTTGATGTGAGCATCGCATGTATCATTCTGTTCATTATTTTGCATCCATTTTAGCCTCCTTTTCTATAAAATTGGTTAGTTGAGGAGGTAATTCCGTCTCATCAAGCTCTAGCTACTTTTGCTAATCCTTAAGTCAACCAATCATTAGATCCACCTCATTGCATATGAAATTATTATAAAGTGGATAATCATACTTCAACTTCACTTTCTCTTCAATACACTTCAATCTGAGTCTTAGATTATAATGAATATGTACCAAGTCATTCAACTACTTCTGTGTGAGACTATTCATTCATTTGTTGTAAATCGCGGCAAAGCTAGATCGGCTGCACTCATAATCAAGTTTTTAAATCTCGTGGGATGAAGGTGTTCCGGTTTCTTCATGGAACAGGATACTCCGCTGTCCCATCTAGTTCCGACAGCAGTCTCGATCATGCATCCCGATAAATATCTTCCATCTTTTTTTTCTTCTTTCTTTTCTTTCTTTTTTTTCTTTTTTCCTTCTTTTCTTTCATTTTCTCTACCTTTCTTTCTTTTCTTTTCTTTTTCTTCTTTTGTCTTTTCCCTTTCTTTCTTTTTTTTTTCATTTTTCTTCTTTTTTTCTTTTATTTTTTCCCTTTCTTCATCTTTCTTTCTTTCCTTTTGTTGCCTAGAAAAACAATCTAAGAGGGGGGTGAATTGGGTTTTTTAGAAACTTTAAACTAGTTGTGCACAATTATCAAATTATATGAAGTGTGGTGAGTGAATGTGAAGCAATAAATATTAAAACAATGATGCAAGCAAGAAATAATATAAAGGAGCAAGAAGCCACACACAAACACCAAAATTTTATAGTGGTTCAGTACCAAATTCAGCACTTACATCCACTCCCCAAGCCATCCTTGGGAATTCCACTATAATTTCTCCTTAGCTTATAGCTTGATTGTTTTCCGGACTCATAATCAAAATCTAGTTGATGTTCTTATTGAAAATCAATCAAAACCACACCCTCAAGCCAATCCTAGGCTCTCACAACAATTTCGATCCAATTTAAGGCTTGGACAGGCTTTTTTCCCAAGTTTCAATCTCAATTGAAACTTGTTTACATTAAAGAGTAAGAGTACACAATAAAAGCTCCTAAAAGAGCAAGAAAAATGCTGATGAAGCTCTTTGAAGATCAAGTCGAGGAAGCTTTTTAATCAATGTGTTGAAAATACTTGAATGCTTCAAGATTTTGAGTGGTTGGAAGAGAATGTTCAATAAATGTTCTTGGATTTTTACTTTTTTTTTCTCTCTTTTTTGGCTCTTCTTTCTTTGTTTGGTAGCCTTTAAAATCTCTAAAAAAGTTAAAATGATCGTTTCTAGCTATTAGAAACTATCTGTATAATTTTAGATTTTCTGCAGAACTAACCATTAGAGTTGTCAGCTGCAGTCGAGTCGACTCGAGATCAAGTAGGAGTTGACTCGAGCAAACTACGAGTTCACTCGACCGAAGTTGAAGTCAACTCCAAGACTTATTTGTAGAATGCCATTCTCTGTCTTTTCTTAAAGAGTCGACTCGAGGTCTGACACTAAAAAATCTGCTTTCTGTCCGACTAAGAGAGTCGATTCAAGGCCAAGTAGGAGTTGACTCATAGTCTGTACCATTTCACATAATGTGTCAGAGTTGACTCTTTAAATTTAGGAGTTGGCTCTTAGCTTCCTTCTCTTAATTGTTCATGATGTAGCTTTATCCATTCAGCTTTCTTTGACTTCAAAACTTGTCAATCAATAAATGCTTCTCAAGAATGATTTTAGCTTCCCGAAACTTTCTTCACAAGAACTTCAATAACTTATTAGTATCAAAATAAGTACTCAAATATTTTGTATTCATCAAAATCAATCCTTGAATCAATACTCTCCTTTTTGATGATGACAAAATTTTGAGTGCAAGCAAATAATGTAATCAGTGTACAAATATCAGAGCAAATTTTATCTTTTTGACTTAAGAGTGATTTAAATTTCATGCATGGCCATGTATCAGAGCAACATGTATTAAGGCAATACAAATTGAATGTAATAGAGTTGGAATGGTGTAAGAGAGTTTAGAATGATGTATCAGACCTCAAAGTATCATAATCAATGATGTATTTGAGTTAGCAAGGAAATATCAGAGCTGAAAGTTTTGAAGGTTGTATTAGAGCTAATCTATCAGAGCTAGGAAGAGCTGAAGGTTCTGAAGATTGTATCAGAGCTAGGAATTAATGCTAGAATAGTTGAATTAATGATGTATCAGAGTTTCATATGAAAGTGATTATAGGGTGATTACATATTAGTCAAGTGCTTTATGGGCTTCAGTAGTTTTGCTTATACTTATTAATTATTTGCTTCAACAATCCTCCATTTCGCTCCCCCTTTTGTCATCAATCAAAAAGACATTGCACAGAAAGTCACATGGCATATTAAAAAATATTTCTTTTCATTGCATAAATAGGTATATTTACATGAGTATCAAGCAAAATGAATGTACTATGCACAAAAAAAAGTTCGCTATAGTACACCAAGATACAATCACAAAGATATAACAAGAATATTGTAAGATATAACAAAATAAAGCAAAATACAAAGTGAGCCACCTAAAGACACTAAGAGACCTTAAACCTAATCCTCGTATGAGGGAAGGTCTATGGATGAAGGAGAGCATGCTCTGGAAGATGAGGCTCCATCTCTCCTACTCTAGGTCCTATTGGACGGTCCGGTAGCATGGATAGGAAAGCCTACATCCGATCTAATGTAGGTTCTAAATGGAGGTCTAGAGGTAGGCTGGGATGGTTGGGAGGTCTAAGAGGGTTGGGAAGGCTGAGCATGGGGGGTTGACCGACTCTACTGGAATGAAGATCTGATAGGTGAAGTCGGACAGCCATGACCTCCGGCTGCTGCTGTGGCAACACCGAAGGCAATACTCTCGAGCTACTCAACCAAGCACCCCATCGAAGTCAGCAGAGATAAGATCCCTGAGCACTGATAGGCTCCAAGCTCCCTGACCTCAACCCGAATCTGTCTAACTCCAGTCTCTATCCTCCCCTTGAGGCGAGTAGCCTCTTGAACCAGTGCAGATATATCTCCATGCTCCTCTAGTTTGGCTCGCTACTCTAAGGCTTCGATCCTATTTGATAGGTTATCCATCTCTCTCCTCAAACCATGAAGCTCTGTCTGCACGATGGAGGAGATGTATGATAGATCCACTTGAGAAGCCATCAGGTGCTCTCGTTCTGTCCTCAGTCCATCAAGAACTAGCTCTGCTATCCTCCTTATCTGATCCTTATCGAACAGCACAGAGAAGGGCTAAGTAGGTTGAGAAGCTCCAGCTAGTGTGATGGGAGGTGTTGATGCTAGGGGTGCTGCAGTTGAAGGTGTCTGGGGCCTACTTCTAGTGGAGGAGACTTGGACTCTAACTCAGCTATGCTTCGCTCAGTCCAGTCTAATCCCTCGGTCTATCCTGTCCTAAGTTCTTCTGAACCCATCTTCCTTCTAACTTGTTGTAGCCCACACGATGCAGTGACCACTTGTTATAGGTATATGAATGCATGAGGACTCAGGCAGTCTCCCCCTCAAGTGTACATCAAACTCCTCGAAGATGAGGGTAAGGGCTACATCGTAGGGTAGGCAGGCCTTCGCCATCCATGCTACCTCTCTCATCTGCGTAACATCAATGCGGGCAGATTTAGAGGGATGCTCTAAAGAATATGCTGCATCACAATCAGATCTCTCTCAAAAACAAAGTCAAAGTGCCCAGTCTTTGAGAATAGGATCCTCCCAATGATGTGATGAAGCAAATACATCTCCATGGACAACTGGTTTGCGAAGAGCTCCTCTATAACATCCACATCCTCAATCTCCAAAATTGCTCTTAGTGCTACGGCTTTGTTTGATAGTCTGGTCGGTGGCATGCCTTGTCGTGACAATCAAAAAATGTAGGCGAACCTCTGCTCCGTGAATACAATTGAGTGTCCCTCACTATAGCCTCCATGCCGCCCGATCCTCTTCTAAGGCTTCCATCTCTTGAACAAGGCTAAAGTTTGTCGGAACATCCAAAGAGCACAAGAATTCCCATCCTTATTCCTTGATTTTCAGTCCAACAGTGAACCCCTCTCTTTTCAAAAACCTAAAATCGATTTTTCTCCCCATTGTCACCACATGTGTGGCTAGGGTAGCTCCGGATGAAGGGGAAAGTGAAGGAGAGGGTGGACTCATGGGTGCATCAGGGTTGGGTTGGTCATTTCGGGCTTTGGACCTCCTTTCCACTTGCTCTTCACCGCATGACCTCTTCAACCGATAGGCAAGTTGATTCCTTGGACCCATCTATGCTCAATCTCGAGAGGAATCAAGGGAAAACCAAGGAAAATGACAAGAAGAGGCCTTTAAAAGGTCTAGGGAAACCTTTTGGGAAGTTAATAAGGCAAACAATGATGTGTAAGGAATGATTTGGAAAGGGACAGCTTGTCATTTAAATGAGTGGTCCCGACTAGGAGTTGACTCGAGGTTTCTTCTAGTGTTGACTCTCTATGAGTTGACTCGAGCTTAGTCTTAAACTAAAAATGCTGAATTTTTATGAGAAAACTCAACACTTAAGGTAAGAGACGACTCAAGAGAATTCAACTAGGAGGAAATAGGCATATAATCAAATAAATAGGATTCAAAAAATGATCAAATTTGAGAGTTTCAAGCATGGTTTGCCGAACCACCCCAAATCAGATAGTTTGGGGCATACCGAACTGGACCAGTGGTTGACTAGTGCCGTTCAGATGTTTGGTTTGGAATGTCGGCGAAAACAGAGCAAGGGAGAAGGAAAGAGAGGAAGAGAGAGAGAAGAGGGGAGGAAAGGAAAGAGAAAGACCGGCGGTGGCCCGTCGAGGCCGCTGAGCCTCCGGGTCCCCACGGTCCTCCATGAGATGCGAGAAGAGAGAGAGAGAGGGGAAGGGAGGGGAGAGGAGGGAGGGGAAGGCAATGGAGAGGCTGCCGTGGTCGTCGGATGGCCCAAAATACCCCCACAGCTGCTTGACAGCAGGGAGGGGAGGCATCTGGGAGTTGATTTCACCTAAGGATATCAAGCTGACCAAATAGGCTCTTGTTTCGCTTGGTTTGAAATGAAGCTTGAAACAATGGCAAACAGATCAAGCTTGATCCTAGAGTTCAAGGTCGAAATTAATTTCAAACCAAACTTGATCTAACCCAAGCTCCATCAAGCTTGGCTTGAGTACAACCTTGCATGATCCAACACCTCAATCATTGTTTTAAACCCAATCACAATTTGCTTTGTGAAATCCATTGTCTCTTGTATGTTGTAACTTAGGAAAAGGTGGCTCAATAGGATCGCCAACAGTCCGAGCCAGCCCAAAGACCGAACCTCCCAACAAAAAAGAAAAAAGGGTTGGGCTTGGACATTGAGATCCGATAGCCTTCTAGGCCAGGCCCAAGCTAGAAAGCAAGTAAAAAATTAATTGTTGCCTATCCTAAACCTGGACCAGCCTGAAAATATTCTCCAAATTGGACCAGGCTTGGGCTTGATACCATTGGGCTGCATTTTGGCCAGTTTGGGCTCGGGCCTGAGGCTTAGGCTTCGGGCTGGTTTCGGGCCTAGGCCCAATAGGTCATTGACACCCCAAGCTCAAATGGTTTTAACTCAGTGAAAAGCAGACAGGGAGAGAAGCACCTACTTTTTCTGTGAAAAGCTTCTTCTTGCACCCTATTATGTCTGGTTTCTTATTTGTTGATATCACAAGGAAGTCATAAGCTCACATTAGATACCTTTCCAATATCCTGATTCCAAAGTAGCTTTGTTTAGATTCAAGCTGCAGTTCTATGATTTGAAGCAGCATTTTATTGTTTTGAGGTTCTGAACTTTGTGTAATGAGGATTTTAGCTCAAAGTTTCTAAATGGTATTTTATATCTCGAAAGAAAATTGCTAGAGCAGGATTGTATTCTTTTATTTTCTCCCTGAATGGTTCTGTTTTTTGTATCCAATTCTCAGCAACAAATGATTTTGTTTTAGTTTCTCCATTTCCTTCAACTTTCCCAACTTTGCTTTGATATTCTGCTTGTGTTAGAGCCTTAAACACCTTTCACTGTTAGTTACAATCTTTGTTTGTTTACTTAATCTCATGACATTTTTCATTTGGAACTCCATCTCACTTGTTCAAAGGTTCATGTTATCAGCCTGAGTAAACAATTTGGTTTTATTTTAGGGGGGCATGCCAGGTGCTGTGCGGTTGAGAGATTGTGACATCCTCAGAAAGATGACAATCAAGCAAGCAGAAGAGAAAAGATTATATGGTGCTATATGTGCATCTCCTGCTGTTGTTCTTATGCCTTGGGGTCTTCATAGGAGAAAACAGGTAAGTTTTCATTCATTTTGTATCATGAACTCATGAGAATGTTTAGTTCTTAATAGAACCATGCATTAGGTGATGGTGTATAGCTTGATTGCTAGATTACTTGCCATCCAGCCTTCATGGACAAGCTTCCTACTTTCCGGGCAGTTAAATCAAACATTCAAGTTTCGGGTGAGCTCACCACAAGTCGTGGCCCTGCAACAACCTTTGAATTTGCTCTATCATTAGTTGAACAGCTGTTTGGCAGCACTGTGTCAGAAGATATTGGGGGAAAGCTGGTGTGTCCTTAAAATATTACACTTTATCCCTTTTCTTTTTGAATTGCATTTTATTTATATAAGATTTAAATGGCAAATATTGCTATTGTGTTATTTATCAGTTTGCTTCCGAAGTTAATCATTAGATGTTTTTATCAACATGGTATTTATTCTGTTTGCTTCTTTCTATGATACCACAATTAACAGATGGAGGAGCTGATGGTTATTAGAGCAAATGATTATGTATGTCCAATAATTGGATGTAATAATCCGTTTGGGGTGTGGGGACAATAACTTATGTGTACACATTTTCAGTAGACTACAAACCATTATAATGCATGCATGGGTGAATTTACATATGATGTATCAAATCAACATCTTCACCTCAACTTCTCAAATTCAAGCCGTTATCATATCGTCGAGACACGATAGAATGAGTCTTATGGTGAAGTCTAAGTTGGCTGGTCAGCTTAGTTAACAGAATATTGTCTGTGCATTACTAAATTGACTTGATTTCAAGAAGCAAATTTTGAGTTGTTGAAAGTGAGGTACATAATAGAACTCAATCTTTATATGCTTTAATCCCCACATAGAACACTATATTGTTCATTCAAGACACCATGATAAAGTGTGGGGCTACTAGAGAGTATGATGAACAAGTATAGAGAGCATAGTGTAGTAGGTTGTCATGGTTTGAGCATTACATGCTATTTGACCTTGATCGTAAAGTGAGAACCTGTTTCTTATTTCCTGCATGGCTAGCAGATATGGGGTGTCTTTCAGGAAGATATAGAAGTGGGCAATTCATTATAGGTTTTAAGGACCGAACTGTTGAAGTATCTTGCATTTCAGACATGCTATTATGAGGATGTACCATGATTGCCTGAATTTTGCAAATCCAGTGCGTGAGTAAGACTTTTTTTCCCATCTTAGCTGTTTTCTGATTTTTTTCTAGTCAGCAATAGACATGTTTTGGACAATGAAGCACTACTTTGATTCTTCTAAATGAATCTTGAACCTCACCCTATATTAAAGACACATATTGGTTTCTGAATAGTAGGTTCTACTTATCAATGGAATGTCACCTAAAAGAATCTAGTGGAAAAGCTAATATGCTCTATCATTGCATTATCACAAATAGGGAATAACAAAGAAAAGAAGCTCGAATATAGGACTGCAGCAGACCATATGGCTAGTAAAGAGTATTATCTGTTGGTATTCAAGGGGAACCTACAATCATGATTGTACAAACTCTAGAAAGAGAGTATTCATACATGAATATTCCACTTCTTAAACTGAATGTCAAGGATTATGTACATCTTCATGCAACCTTAAATTGATGTAGGATATATCGAAGAAGTAAGAATCAGCTGGTAGTGAGAAAAATTTTCATGTAACAGTTGTATATGCTCTTGGTTAACACTAAATTTTAATCCAAAGATAATAATATGCTTAGGGTTTCTGTAGATCATTTCTCACCCAGAACATATTAAGACTTGATCTAAAAGATAGAGTTGATAAAACATAATTAAGATCCAAACTGGATAAAAAATTTCCTCTTGCCATTAAGATAGTTCACTTTTGGACCATTGGAAATTGGAAGCATTTAGATGTTGCAGGTAAAAGTTGAAGATGTGGATATTTAATTTAAATGCTTGATCAATGGTTTTGCATTTCATTTATAGCATTGAGGCTTCAATTAGCTAAACCACCTGATCATAAGCATGCGCACACGCGTGTGCGCACACACATAAGGTTTGTTGTACTGTTACCGAAATGGTGCATGGTGTTATACTGTACCAACACTTAGTATGCTGCATCTTACTATACCGTACCACATACCGACATTGTAATAGAATGGTACCTAAATAGGGTCTAGTATCGAGACAATGAACCTTGTATATATACATATATTTATATGTGTATGTATGCATGTTCTATGTGTGTGTACACGTGCGTGCATGTGTATACACACACACACGTATCGAATTAGTATCGAGAGTCATGTTGGTTGGTGATCGGTTTGGTATGGTATGTATTTCTGGCGTATTGGAATCAAGGGAAGAGGGAGAACGAGAGGGAGGGAGGGAGAGGCCAAGGCCTATGGACTCATTTGATAGAGAAAGACTAGATGTGGAGAGAGGACTCATCTGGCTGGAATGTCATTGTCGTCATTGAGCATAGGCAGGATGTTGTCAGACTCATCGCTGGAGGATGGAGGCCGGAGGGGGGATGTGAAACAGAGAGAGAGGGAAGGTGAAGGCTTTGAGCTATTGATGGCTTCAGAATTGGTGGTGGAGACCAAGAGAGAGAGGATTCAGCTAGCCAGGACGTTGTCGTCATCATCGGATGTGGAAGGGATGCCATGCAGTGGTGTTGTCGAAGGATAGAGGCTAGAGGGGGCGGGTGAGGGAGAGAGGGGAGGCAAGGGCTTTGACATTTGAGGTCATCAGGAGAGCTAGAGGGCTTTGCGGGTTTAAAAGTCTTGATTTGATCAGCTAAATCATGCCGGTAACTAACCCATCTAGGCCACAAACTAGCTTGTTTAGCATGGTTCGGCAGACCCTGCTTGTGACTATATAAATGAGATTGATAATATAATAAGTCAAAGAAAGTATGTGTTGGGTTCAAATTCAAATATCAGCAATATTTCTAATTTTCTATTTTAAATCTAGCTCTCTAAGTTTGTTCTTCCTCTTTGGCAACCCTAAAAAGTGTGATAAAAGTGAAGCTGAATTAGAGGATACTCATTTTCATATTTGAATCAAGGTTTTGCATCCTACCAGGACTGTGGTTTTGTTGGGGGGGGGTTTCCGGTCATCCCATCCCATTTCTATGAGAAAATGAGACCAGGATAGGTGCGGAGCTCGGAAACCCATCCACATGGGGAGAAAAGAAGAAAGAGGAAGGAAAGAAAGGAAGAAAAGGTGAAGAAAAGAAAAAAGTGAAAGGAAAGAAGAAGAAGAAAAATGAAAGAAAGCAAGGAAAGGAGAAAAAAAGAAAAGGAATGAAAAAAGGACAAAGAGAGAGAAAGAAGAAGAAAAAGGAAAAAAGAAAGGAAGGGATAAGAAAAAAAGAAAAAGAAAAAGAAATAAAGGAAGGCAGAAGAAAAAGAAAGAAAAGAAGGAAAGAAAGGAAGGTAGAAGAAAAAGAAAGAAAAGAAGAAAATAAAGGAAAGAAGAAGGGGAGAGAGGGAGGATATCTATCGGGTCGGATGGCTAGAACAAGAGAGGACAGCGGGACATCTCATTCCATGGAGAAACCAGGAGACCTCTGTCCTACGGGATTTAAAACATTCATTTGAATTCCTTAGAAACCTTAATTTTTCATCTAAAACTTAATGGTTGAAGGCATTTGGTGCCCCATGTATATAAAGAATGTTTCAGAATGTGCATAAGGATATTATAAATATACTTAATAAGTTAGTTCAATGTTTTGTGATTAATATAGAATAAATTTTAGTGAAGAAAGGTGAGATGTTTTAGATAAGAAGTCATTTGCAGGTCTTTATATGACTGTATTTTTTTTAAGGTGAGAAGGTTCTTGGATGCTTTTGTATTGATTGTCTTGTGGTTGTTGTTAAGCTTGTTGTGAAGTTTGTTTTATTTTATGGCATGCTTTTAATTTTTTCACGTGAATAAATACTTATGCATTCCTTGTATGCAATCACTATCACCTTTATGAGACAATTTTTTCGTTTATGTGAATTTACTGAGGCAGTTATAATTTATGTGGTGCTTCTGCTTCATGAATTTGTAACCATGCTTTTAGTTACCAAGTAGCTCTTTGTTGTTGAAAATTTTAATGTTCTATTGCTAATAGTTCTTTTCTTCTTAATCTTCTTAATCATGTTTACGTAGTTAATACAAACTGATGGTAGTCATCAAAGAAAGGAAGAATTTAATAAGGTCGAGTGGTCATTTGATCATGAACCTCAAGTAAGTACTTTCTCCCTTGTGATGATTTTGATACCACATATTGTTAACACAGCTTTTTTTTTTTGTTGTTGCATTGTAACTGATTTTTTAGCTTCCATGTGATAACAAATGACCAAGTCAGAAAAATATTAAAAATACTACGAAGTCATTTAGACTGCAGCCAAGGCACAACAAACATTCTAACAAAACCTTGATATGATATCATATCCTGTATCTTCATTTGGTAGTAGATATTATGATAAGCATGATTTTAGTAATTTGTTTTGATGAAATTCTGTGACACTGGGTGTTCTTTCAGTCTTTCTTTCACAAACTTCATGGAGTCAAAGGGATAACCTCCTTGAGAGGGGCTTAAATACATATCACTCTCTAGACATGATAATATAAGTTCTAACATAGACCATAATAAGAAATGTAATATCTGCACAGTGCATAAACAATCCTTTTGGGCCCTGGTTGGATGTTGGCTTTGGTTATCTGGTGATAAAGTGTGTGCTGGTGGGCATGTTTGAGAGGAGTTCATGAACAAGTTACAGATCTAGAGAACCCTACAAAATCCATTATCTCTAAACAAGGATAAATAAATCACCTTTTATTTGAATCTATTAGCTTGAAAGTTAGGGGCAATAGGATTGATGATTTCTCCTGATCCCCCAAACAGATCTCCATTGTCATTGTTTTCTCCCAATCTCTTTCTCCCCTTCATGCACTTATCCGCAGATACTATAAACAGCGATCCAAACAAACCCTTGGGTTCTTACATAATCTATTATTGAGATATCCTGTACATATGTCTATAGCAAAGCCAAAAGGCTACATATTTGGTGGGTTGTTGTAATCTACAGACTGAAGCTGCTTGAGGGCAGTTCATATTGTCTCATAGACATTGTCAAAAATATTGCAAAGATGTTATCTTTTTCTTTATTCGTTTTTAATTTCACTACTGCATTTTCTGATCTCCTAAATCCATAAATATGCTTATTTTCAGATTATCCAAAACTGAAATTCATGTCACTTTTTGTGGACATTCAGGTCCAAGACAAACAGGGTAGAATGAAAATAAAACTCCTAGCATCCAAAAACTGAAATAAATTTATAGGCATTAAGGAATATCAAAAGAATCAAATAAGATCAATTTTCAGATTAAACATTGCAGGTAGTTGCCCTGCGATATACAGATTTATTACAGTGGAAATGGAATAGACTATAGACTATAGAGACTCCAGGTTGAGTAAATAATAGTCAGAGGACAAGAAAATAGAGTTAGAGAGAGGGGGGGAGGAAGCTGACCTGGCCTGAAGTTCTTTCTTTTATTCTCAAAGAAGTAAACCTCCTGTATCAATCTTTCGTCCAGACCTAAGATGGCTTTTTGGAAACTTTTCATGACTTTTCCTAGTAGGAAACTAGGCCTCCTAAATTGAAAAGAATTTCTATTATATAAACTATTTCCCACTGACCAACTTATTTGCCCAACTTGTATTCCTAAAGAAACCAAAAAAGCAGGCTTTTGGCACCTGGTCATTGTTCAAGGTGACTGCAGCATGAGCAGTGTAATGAAAAATAAACCCCCAAAGGAAGACTTTTAACTTCAAAATACAACCTAGCAGAGTATTATAAAACATCAAATGGACTCAAAACATTGGATTTCTCTTGATGATCTACTTTTAAAATTGTGTTCAATCATGGTAACTGCATCTAGGTATGGGCCCAAAGAATGATTCTGCATGATTCATTTCTGCTGTGTGATTCATTGTTAGAACTAATGTAGGAGTTCTGCGATGGAAAAATTAGATGGTCAATGTATTGCCTCTTGATCAACAGTATGTCCACATGATCAATCATCAAGTACAGCCAACTGCTGGATTCTTCAAGTGAGAATCAAGCGAAATCTTGAAATATATGCTGGACCTGAACTGTTGACTAACAATGATTAGTTGCAATTTGTGGTCATGGGTGCTTTTTTGTTCTGTCTTTTTTTTCTCTAGGTCCTATTCTGCCAAGATGTTAGATGGATTCTCAACTACAGGATTCTCTATTAATAGGTCTTCAATTATAGTAACTTTGTGTGATGGACCTTTAATCACAGGCTTTCCATGTGATCAAGGTTTAGACTTTAGACCCTTGATAAAAGTAGGGGTGCAATCGAGCCGAGCCGGATCAAATAGTTAGAAGCTCGAGCTTGACTCAACTCAAAATACTCGGGCTCGAAATTCGGCTCGAGATCGATCAAGCCTTAATATCGCAAGCTTGAGTTCGGATCGATGAAAAATAGATAAAACTTCAGATCGACTCGAATATCAACCAAACCATACTCGAGCTCGAGTTTAAGCTCGAAATTGGATCTTAGTCTATTAATAATATATATATATATATTATAAATAAAAATAATATTATTAAATATATATATAAATTCGAGTAGGTTCGCGAGCTTTCAAACCGAGTATCTTGCTACTCGAGCTTGATAATAACCAAGTCGAGATGAGCTTGGACTCGAGTCGAGCTCGAGTAGCTTGTGAGTGGCTTGACTCGTTTGCACCTCTAGATAAAAGGAGTTGGGAGAAAATAATAACCTTAGGTCCAAAAACTAAAATCAATTTATAAGCATTAAAGGATACCAAAAGTAGTGATTGAAGTACCGATGGGATGGGGGCCATCTTAGCCATCTTGTCCTGTTCTAAAAAGATTATGACACATGGGACAGATGTGGGGTTCCAAAACTCACTTCTGTCCCCCATCCCAGCCATCCTGCCTTCATCTTGGCCTGGTCATGTGCCGATACAGCTGTCCCAATTGGGACATGTTCCCTTTTTTTTGTGATGTTGCTTCGGCCTTCAGCTCGTCACCAGGAAGGAGCTCTACCTTTCTTTTTTGTGGTTGATGCATCAGCATCATTGCTTGTAGGTAAGAGGGAGGAAGCTAGGTTCATGGGCTCCTCCTTTCATGTATTTCCCACAATAAGCAATGTAGGGCTCAGATCACTTGAAAAAGACCGAGGAAGGAAGCTTCCATGTTTTTTCGATGAGTAGGGAGGATGGAGGGAGGGCCAGCATGGGCTTGGAGCCTCGAACTGCTCAAGACGAAGGAGGGAGCAAGGAGGATGGAGTCTTAGATGCTTAGTAGAGTGCCGATGCTTTTTTTATTTTTCCCTTCTCAATGCAAATGTGTAGTGGACGGGTCATGCTCACATGGATTCGTGCAAATGAAGGATTCTCTTCCTTCTTGCTGTTTGATCACCAACACCATGGATCTCAAAGCATTTAATACTCCCTCTTATCTATCTACACATATCTGAAAGTGTGTAGCTGATGTTCCGATGGTGCATTTGCTCCTCCCCCCCCCCACATGATCTCTTTAATGCCCTCTACTTCTTTTTTTCAAAAATTTGTTTATTCGCTCCAAGCACGTATTGGGATGCTTGATCGGGACGGCTACTGGGATAGGGTGGAATGTCAGGTGTCCTGTTCCATAAGAAAATTGGGACACCTCCAACTCATGGGATTTAAGACTTTGATCAAAAGAATCAAATTAATTCAGTTCTTAGATTAAATACGGTAATAAGTTCTTGCACAGGAGTATGTAGAAGTATCATAGTGGAAATGGGGAAAGGATCACAGGTTCAGTAAATGATAACGAAGAATAAGGGAGTCAAAGTTAGAGGGGAGGAGGGGCTGACCTGGTTTAAACGGTTTTCTTCTTATTCTTGAAGTTAAACCATGTGCTTTGATCTTTCACCATGTTTAATAGGATTTTTTACGAAATTTTATGATTTCTCTTACTAGTAAAGTAGGACACATTAAATGGGAAAGTGTTTCCGAAAAATATCAGCAACTACTACATTATTTTTCCACTTATGTGACTTCTTCAACTAAGATCCCAGAAATATATTATCCAAATTATATTCCCTGACCAAGTTATTAGTACCTGGACTCCTAAATGAGAAAAAAAAGAAGGAAAAGCTTTCTGCCATGAAGTTCAAAATAATACTTTCTCCATAATTATGAATTGATTAAACATAGAAAGTGCTCAACCCAGTGGATTTCTTTTGATGCTTGGGCTTCCAAATTGCATCTGAGTGTTGCAGTGCAGGCTGGATATGAACCCAAATAATGCTCATGAATCACACTGCAAGCTTCTTTAGGTGATTCATTACATAATTATATACAAATAAGTACCAAAATGTAAAGTAGTCAAATTTATCTTATTGAGACTGGAAAATCATGCCCATCATATATGTTAAATATATGGGACAATATGTTACAGTGTCATTGCTAAAGCAGGTATCTTCTTTTTATGGAACTAATGGATGAATTAGATTGGTTGTATCATTTATAGTTTTTTTTTTTTAATGAAACAGGTTCTTGTTCCAATTGCAAATGGCTCCGAAGAAATGGAAGTGGTAATATTGGTAGATATTTTAAGGCGTGCCAAGATGGATGTTGTGGTTGCATCAGTTGAAAAATCTATGCAGATTGTTGCATCGCAGAGTACCAAGATTGTTGCAGACAAGTCTATAGCTGATGCTTCAGAGACAACATATGATTTGATAGTTCTTCCTGTAAGTTAATTAAGCCTTGTTAGTTGTTACAATATTTTTTTTTCCTTGTTTAAATTGGGGCATAAGGGTCTACTTTGTGTAGCTCATATATTCCCATGAAGGCTGAAGTGATCTTAACTTTTGTCATAATTACTTCTAGGAAGAATAATCATAGTTCCAATTTTCCAAAATTAGAAGTTAGAAGACATGCATACACAATTTTTAGGCCACAGACATGGAATATTTTTATTCTTTTAAGACTTTGGAGTGAATTTAGGGCCTGTTTGGCTAAGTTTTTGGAGTGTCAGAAAGCACTTTCTGGCCCTCCAAAAGTACTTTTGTATGAAACAGTGATGTTTGATAAAAAATTAGAAAGTTATTTTGTCTTTGCCATAAAGCTGAAAAAGTCTACTTGGAAAAAGCTCCATTTTGAAGCTTTTTCAAAAGTACTTTTTAGCTAATGTCAGTAAGCTATTTTGATTTAAATGATTTTTTTAATGACCAAAAGACCTACTAACAATTCTCATAATTACATCTTATATCATATCATATTACATTATTATACTATAAATATAATATAATATAATAATAAATTAATATTATGATATATTATAAATATATAACGTAATCTATTATAGTATTATTATATTATAAAAATATAATTTGATATAGCAATATTTAATAATAATATTATTATATTACAATAATATAATATAATATGTTATATTATAATTTATTATTAGATTAGATTAGATTATAATCCATTATATTATATTACATTATATATTACATCATCGTTATAATAATATTTTATTATAGTATAATATTATATTACAATATTATTATTAATTATATGATAATAATATTATACAATAAAATAGTATTTTAAAATATAATAATATTTACATTATAAATATATAATATAATCTATTATAATATTATTATATTTTAATAATAATATAATATAATATAATAATATTTTAATGTATAATATTATATTATATTATTCTCCACTATACAATAATATACAATATCTTTTATTGTCATTTTATTATACCAAATGTACTTTTTTATTTTCGTTACCAAATATATGTTTAAGTTTCAAAGTACTTTATAAATGTGATTACCAAACAGTAAACAGCTTTTTGTAAAAGATCCACTTTCAAAAGTTCTACTTCTCAAAAGCTCTACTTTCAAAAGCTTCAAAAGCTCTGCTGCCAACAGCAATTCCAAACAGGGCCTTAGTATGCATGTGATAAACTTTTAGCCATTTAAGAGGTTTGCATATGCTTATATGCATAGACATAAAATAGACATTTTCTTGTAATACTTTCTATGCATAAACCTTTGGATTCAAGCAAGCATGTTTTCTTATTTTGCCTTTATTTACCTAAAGATCTCCTTGTTTATGGTTCATAAATTGTTGCTTATCAGATTCTGAAATTTAAAAAGTATGCAAAGTCTGACACTGGGGCATAATTGTAACACTGCTCAAAATTCATGGAGGATAATGCACTGATACTTTGATGGGTAATAACAAACACCAATATCGTGCTTGCTCCCCATCAACAGGTTCGGTGTGTAGCCCAAAAAGAATGGTAGAGTAAGGAGACTTGCCATGCCATAAAAATATGGTGAATTGGTGAGCCTAGTGAAAGTTGAAAAGTATGAAAATCCTGGCATTGGGGGATAATTGTAACACTGCTTGAAACTCATGGTGGATAATGCACTGACACTTTGATGGGTAATAACAAACACCAATATAGTGCTTCCCCACGTCAATAGGTTCACAGTGTGTAGCCCAAACAGAAAGGTATGGTAAAGAGACTTTCTATGCCATATAAAATGGGGAGCCTAGTGATCATTGATTGCAATATACTTTGTTTGCACATTGAGCAACAGATGTCTGCAACATCAGTAACAGCCAAATTGAAAGATCCTATGTTGCAGAAAAAGATACCAAAGCTGACTGCCTTAATAGTGGTGCCTGCCATGGGACTGTACAATGGACTGATGGAGACCCTGTAGGTCGACCATTTTTCTGTCATAGGAACAAGCTCATTTTCTACTTGGGTCTGCTCCATGTCTACCAAGATTGTTCATATTGTTTCATGACTAAGAGCATGTTCCCCTTGGTGCGTTATGAATGGCACCAACATTTCAGAATTGGAAGGTGATCGTGCAAGATTGAATAGAATGCTGTTCATAATCAAGAAATGTGCAATTCTGAATTTGCAGTGTCTAGTTATTTTATTGATCAATGCCACAGTTTTTCCCTGGCATCTGATTAGAAAAAGATTGAAATTGAGGTTTTGAAGAGGAAATGGGTGAAGAAGAAACAGATTGCTATACCTTGGCTTTCTGTCAGATGCCTTTTTTTGGCCTCTTCCTCCTTTTTTCTTGAAAGTTGCTTCTCCATCTTAGTAATGTTTAGAGCACAATGAGGTTCCTTGTGCTGCCTGCAAGGGAGATACCCAATTAGGTGGGCTCGAACATAAGAGTATGAACCAGTGAAAGGTTCCTTACAACAACCAAATTTGCAAATGAATTTTGAGCTTCGTCCACTACCCTTAGCATTGTTTTCTTCAGTTAATTTTATGACATATTTCCACAATGGGGTTGCTGTTTGTTCATCGCTCCCCTCTCAAATGGTTATATCTATCTCATTCAGTTTAGATTAACTGCCCAAAACATATATTTACCTTGTAATTGGATGATGAATAGTGCATTTGAATCTGATTTCTGATCATTAAGTAGCAAGAGCAATATTTTATTACTGAGTAGCTGTTGACATTTTACGTAGAAAAATTAGGAGGGAGTTTTTTGTTAGATTAAGACTTCAGATTACTATGTTTAAAAGAGTATTTTGTTCAGTTTGTCAGAGTTGTGCTTTATGGTTTATATTCAGAATCGTAAATTTCAGATCGTGACATGAAAAATGCAGAAAGTGTTGTATGCAAAGAAGTCAGAATGAGAAGCATGGAATATTACAATCTGTGATGAAAACTCTTTTTTTGAAACTAAGAAGAATTTTGTAAAATGTATTAGATGGACAAGTTGCAGGGTTTATATGACATACATGATGGCAAGAAAGCATAAGATGCAAATTTAGTTCTGGACTTTAAGTCATACATACTATATAATCAGTGCAAATTTTCAGTGACGAAGAAAGAAAGAAAGAACAGATAGATAGACGTGAAACTAACTTGTTTATTCTAATTTTTGAAAGATAAAATGGATGGCTGCATATAGTTTACTTGTAGTTTGTTCAGAATTTCATGTTGATTTATGCATCAGATATGAAGTACTAACATTTGCATATATTTAGATTCATACAAGCATGCGTAGGATGCAGAACATACCAGTGCTGCAACATGTTCTAGGTTGTTACCTTAAAATTCTGAAGAGTAGGGGCTTGCATTAATGGAGGTCAAATATGCAGCTGAATTAGGAAACTAATATGAGCTAAATACTTGAGTGCCTCCGATTGTTGACTTAATGAGAACTGTGATTAATGAGGTCTTGCCTCCTGGTTAAAAGGAACTGTGAAAGTAAGAATTTGGACCAATGGCAGCGCTAATGGAGCGAAGAACAAACCAGACTTGGAGAGTGAATTTAGAAATAATGGCGTAGGAAGAAGATGGCTGGAAGTAGAGATGGTGCTAACTGGTAACCAACTAGCATTGAGGATTTATTTTTTTAATGTAATGCAATGATGCCTCATGCCTTCCCTCCCCTTTAAGCCTCTCCTTGCATTAATAACCTGTCAGGTCTAACTGCGACAAGCCTCAACTATTCTATAATTTTTATGGGAGGACCTATGCGGGCATGTATTTAGTCTCACTTTGATGTATGCTAGAGAATTCTTAGGTACTTATATAGGGCCAACGTGCCCAATAATACCTCCAATCTTGTCTTTTTGGGTAAGGTCCTGGTTTGGCTATAAATGGTATTAGAAGGGACCCAGCCTATGGCCCATGCGGACTGAGGAGGCACTATACCATGGGCCCTTTTGGATTTGATCATAAGCCTATCACAGTGTGTGATTGTGTTTTAGATTGCATCCTTAGCATGGTGAGGATGCCAGAGTTTAAACTAGGAAAGTATACGAGGACTAATGCGGGCATTTGTTTAGTCCCACATCGGTTGTGCATTGAAAAGATCTTGGATACTTATATAGGGTCAAGAAATCCAAAAATATTTTTTAGCTAGTCGTTTTGGACGAGGTCCAAAATTTTTTTTTTTTTTTTTGAACTCATGAGATATATATATTTTTTGAACTCATGAGATATATTTTTGATAGGTTGTGTCTAAATGCCCATCAATATATTGTGAGTAATTGTACTTTTTGTGTCTCATTTGTCCACTTCATTCTCATTAACAAGAAATAGAACACTGAATGAATACATAAATCTTTTTGTTTAGCTGTCCACTTTATATCGTCTATCAGATTTAATGCATTGCTATCACTTTCAACATACCTATTCATGTTCTTAGCTGATTTTTTTTCTATCAAATTTGAATCCCAAATATACTTGAGAAATCAAGGTTCGTCATGCCAGAATTGGACCCTATGCTGGTTGGCCGACGGTATGGTTTGACATGTCTTGAACAGTTCCATATTGGGCCTACACCAACACGGTGAAGTAAGCAGGAGAGAGGGAGAACCAGAGAGAGATAGAGAGAGTGGGGGAGGGAAAGAGAGGAACAGAGGGAGGGAGACTGGTCGAGGATGCTGATGTAGCCGTCGGAGGGCCGCAAAGGCCCCCGGAGGGCGGGATCTTCCTCCCCACCCTTCATTGGGTCGAAACAGGGGTGATCGCCTTATTTTGATTGTGCCTTTTTATTTTTTTCACGATACATAGTGAAGTCGGTATAGGGGTGATTGAAATAGGGGTTGCCGACTTCACTATGCATCATGAAAAAATAAAAAAACTCACCACATATTCTTCTTATCTTTCTTCAACATGTTGTCAATCCTCTATTGCTTTGAATCCCAGCATATAGATCCAAGTCATGGATGGTGGATCCTAGTGCAATCTCTCTGGATGACTTCATCTACTGCAAAAAGCCTTCAGCATAGATGCAATACGGCTATCGCCTCTACTAGCGGCCTCTTTAACTAAGGAGATCCTTCTAAACTTATCTCTCCCAACAGTTGTAAAGCCTAAACCCAACTCATAGTATGATGGCCCAAATCGAGCTCTACATTTGGCTACCTCATCTAGCTGCCACTGATCGTCTAGGCTTGCCTAAATGGTGGCCTAGATCTGTGCCTCCTTGTCATTTGGAGTAAAGGTCTCCTCTGACTCCCTAAAGTGATAGAAAAGTGCCTAAACAGTGTGGCAATCCATCTCTATCTTCTTCGAAATACTCTTCTTTACTGCTTTGGAATCAGTGAAGTGCTTTTTCATCAGCTGTTAGATCTTCTATAGATATTTTTAGCATATAGCTATATCGGGATAACTACTAGTCAAGTACTATTTCAACTTAGTTATCCCTCCTCTTTGAAACTCTATGTTATACCAGTTGCATTTTTAATGGTGTCAATCTGAGAGCATTTGCCTATGGTGCCAACTAATATCATGCTTTGAATCATTCTTCCTCAATGGATCCATTCTTAAAGATTTTATAAGCACATTAGTTAGTAATTATGTAAAAATAATAAAATTTGTTATTGTAAAAGAATATATTTTTTACTTTAAAAAATACTTCTAAATTATGTAATACATAATTCTAATTTTTCATAATTACTCCTAATTTTTCAAAAAAATATATTTTGTACTTAAAAAATTTCTTCTGAATTATCTAATACATAGCACTAATTTATCATATTTTTTTGTATTAATTATATATGTTTTATTATTTTTCTAAATTAAAAATATTTTTTAATCCAAAATTTTGAAAATTTAATTTGAGTTAAATCCATATAGAACCCTGATGCTGCATATATCTTTGTGAGCCCTTGTGCACGCATCAAAAGCTACTTTATAATTTTATTAAAATTTAGGCCCAAGCTATTATGCACATGATATATCAAAACTTTTATAAATGGATACCGAATTTACGTTGAGAATAGCTTGCATGCGCCTAAACAGTATTTTGATTTTATAGCTATTTTTTGAATTTTATTTTTTAATAATATTTTTTTAATTAATATATATTTTTAATTTTTAAAATTTATATACTTAATAAAAATTATTTTAATATCATTCCGTAGATCATTCATAAATCTACAATATATCATAAAATCATACCTAAATTAAAAATTTTAGCATGATCTTCTCTTATTTTTATAATTTTTTAGAATATCTGATGTTGAAAAATAAAGAGGAATAGAGGTAGAAGAGAAGCACTTTATCTTGAATCCAGCTTTTGAGGTCGATTTTTCACTATTTTTGGCTTGGGGGTACATGAGGTTAAGAGAAATGAGAGAAAGAACTGCTTGAGAAGCCTTCTCAAGCCTTCCCATCACTTTGAATAAGAGTGATTGGCGCCGAACCGCCACTAACCAGCTGAAGAATCGCTAATAGTCAAGTCCTACAAAGAAGTGGAGAGTAGTGAGTACTTCTTACTTTGTCCAAAAACCCATGCATGAGAGTGATGGTTGCAAGGTGCCTTCCTCGGACTCTGGACGAGGATGTCGATATTTCTGTAAAAGAAAGAGCAATTTTTTCATTCATTGGTAAAATTTGATGCATATCTGAATGTAAATGGTAGAGACAAGGTTTGATAGTCATGTTACTGAATTCTGATGCACAAAAGTGCTTGTAAGTTTAGAACAGCTTAATCTAAAAGAACTTTAAATCTCAGCTCCCAGTAATGATATTAAACAGAAACAGTGAAAGCAAAAAAGCAAATACTATTGATATTATAAATATGGAAGACCTTCAAAATCTATCATGGACTGTTGTAGACTTGTAGTTAGTTCCAGGTCATGCAGTCAAGCTAACCTGAAAGCATCATAGTTCAAAAATGATCTTGCATGTCATGCCTCTTACCAGTTAATCTTTTTCTCTATGTATAGAAAAGCAGTTCTATATTCAAAGTAAACTTATCACCTTTCATCTGCTTGTACCAAAGAACTCCTAAATAGAATCAAGCCACAAAAGTGCAGAAATTCAGAAATCTAGCAGCATGCAGCACTTGCTTTCTATCATTACATTTCTAATGCAGCCTGGGCCAACCGTTACTCCTAATGTTGCAGAAGATTTTGCCTTTGCTTATTTCATATCTGGGAGTTTCACAAATGAAAAGTTAAAGCTTCTTCATTGCTTATATTTCTGAATTAATCCATGACCTGCAAATGCCTGATCCAGAAACTGTAGCTGGATAATGATAATGTATCAATGCACCATGTCGGGAAAATGTATTTATATAGAACATCAACATACATCTTGCATTATGTTTGTCTTGTTTTCCATGCCAAGTCATAAAATTTCTCATCACATTTAATTATTTATGTTTCATAAATTTTCTTGCAGTTTTGAACATATTGGCTTAAAATTGCAGGGAGGAATTGCTGGAGTAGAGCATTTGCACAAGTCTAGAATTCTGAAGAAATTACTTAAAGAACAAAAAAAAGCAGGAAGGATATGTGGTGGGATCTGCTCATCTCCATCTTTCTTGCAGAAGCAAGGCTTACTCAGGGTAAAATAAAACAAGTTTAGAATGTTCATATTTTGTATATAAAGCTTAGAACAGGAATTTGAATTGACCTTATGCCAAACAGGACAAAATTGCAACTGCTCATCCTGCTGTTATTGACAAGCTCACCGGCCAAGTTGCTGATGGAACCGGAGTTGTAATCGATGGAAAACTCATTACTTGCAGGGGCCTTGGAACTGTAATGGATTTTTCACTTGCTATCGTGAGCAAGTTCTTTGGTCATGCAAGAGCAAGAAGTGTGGCAGAAGGGATTGTTTTTGAGTACCCCAAAGCCCAGGTTTAAAGAATATGGATAGGATATAAGATGTAGCAGAACTAGAAGTGATTACCATTTGGACCCAATGAACTGTTGACAATCTTCATGATGAAGCATATATATTTGTACCACACCAATATCATCAAAGTCTGTTACTGCATTACTTACCTGTGATGGCGTGGAATCCAGATTGCTTGCACTGTTGATGCAGGTGATACTGTGCATACACTAACAGGTATCTAGTAAATATTTCCACATTTTGTTTATTTTTTTTTATTTTATCTCCATGAACAACTATTGCTGCCTCATTGTTAATTTACCTATTGGCATTTAATACTTCTGTCTCAACAATGCATATCATCAAAAGTTGTCTGTAATGACTGCTTGGAACTAAACTTTCAGGAACATGTGAAAACATCAAGAATTTTCTTGCTTGTTATCAATTTCACTAAACAAGAATTTAACTTGTCTAGCCAATAAAAAAAAAAGAACTTGAGTACAAAATTAATCTGCTGATGCACTTGTCCAATGTGCATCCTTTTGTTCAACCTACAGGAAGAGAATTAACACCATAAGATCATTTCTTGGCAGACATCTTTTTGAATGCTTTTTAGCAGAAGATGGACTATCACGTTGTATTCATACAACACATCTGATACATTTACCATCTCAAGGCTGAACTCATGTACCCAAAACGATATTATGTCTTGCTGATCTTAGATTTTCTTTCTCTTGTGTGTGTGTGTGTGTTTGCAGGTGTTCAAATGATGAACTTTTTGACCATCTAATCACAAATCAACAGGTTTGACCAACTTTGGATCATCATATTTAGGTATGA